>NW_010397135.1:8101-70587 GCF_000710305.1 Buceros rhinoceros silvestris
AAAGTAAGGCATGTATTTTTTTAGAATTAAACTTTTTTGCTTACAATGAATTAAAAGAAGCCTTTTCTATATAGCTCCTAAAGATTTATTCTAATTTTATTGAATTAAGCATTTGCTCTGTATGTAAATTAAATTTCAATATTATTTGAACTTTATACTAATATATTTTAAAGCGTCTGTTAGAGGTATAGGAGAGAAGATAATGCAAGTACTACATGGATTTTATCCTTTGAGTAAATTTGCATGCTTGCTTTTGACACTAGTAAGAATCAGAAGTTTACTTCAAGATCATCTTTTTATTCATTTATACATGATTATTACTAATGCTTTTAAGTTTAAAAAAGAGCTACTATTACAAAAACCCATCGTTTGTTCGCAGGCACTTTATGGATTGAACTGTTTTGAACAAACTGGTGTGTATCAATCAGTTCTTAAAATACGGTGGAAGAAGCTGCTTCTTTCAGTAAGACTTGTAAGTTGTAGTGTGAATTCTGCACAGCCTCATAATGATAGGCAAGATCTTTTGTCAGAGCTGGCATACAAATAACTGTGTTACTATCGTGCATCTTTCTGCTGGGGTTTTGTGGTAGTTGGTTCTGACTTCACAATTTGTCCCTTACATGGAGGACTTAAGAAAATGTTAATCATGGAAATGACATGAGACAACTTGCTATGCTCTTAAGCCTCTTTTGTTAGCACACTTGGAGGCAGAGGGAGATGATACTAACATATTTCTTATTATCCTTATTACCAGAGCTTAAATACTAAAACTCTGGCAGAATAACTCTATAGGTGTCTGATCCTACAAAGATAATTGTTTGATGGAGGCTATTGCCAGTGAGATGTTGTTGTTGGTTAAACCCAAATGTATGTTCTAACAAAAAAATACTTTCTTGTTGGAATTTTGTAAGCAAGAGGATTGTTGTAATGCAAATAAACTGAAACTCTTGAATAGTGAGTTGTTTGGGATTAAGTTTCCTACCTCTTTTAAGACTATGAACCAAACTATTATATTGCCTTTTGATTGCATGGTATGTTTTCTGCTTTAAATTGCTATTACGGTAGCTCTGAGAGTCTCTAACTGAGAGCAGAGCTAGATATCCTTTGTGGAGCATTTGAACTTTTAACTAAGCAAGACATTTAAAGATGCAAGATGAAATCCTGGTTGTATTAAAACAGGCTGCAGTGTTATGGTTGATTTAATTGAAGAAAAGATTTTGCAAAGAATTCTTAGCCAAGTGGAAGTTTAACGCTCATTGTTTGTTCCCCATTTTATCTTGTGAGTGAGAGTGAGGATGAAGGCTCAAATAAGGGAATACTAAAAGAGAAGTGTTCCAAATGCTTTTTAGGGTTTTTTTATTATGATACATTCCCTTTTTTTTGTTTGTTTCTTTGTTTGTAAGAAGTGAACTGAATTAATTGGGACTATTCATTCAGAAACTTCAGACAAATGGAAAGGAATTATGGATACGGACATTTCTAATTTGTGTTATTTATTTATATTTCTAAAGAGATTCTGTACCCTAAACCCGAAGAAGTCTACAAATATTTATGCATAACAGTTATGGGTAAAACTTGCAATTTTTCAAACAGTGGAGTTTTGAAAATATGTACGAGTTGTAGCAATTAACCTACATGCACATTTATAATTCTAGAAAATGGACAGCGTATTACATTCAAAGACTGGATCTGATAGACCCAAATTGCTTAAAACATCAGTTATTGAAGATGTCCCCCTGGGACTTTGAGAAACCATTTAACAGATGAAAGTACATTTTGAAAAGTTTGACCTTACAGGCAATCATAAAATGAATCAAAACAGTTCTTTCCTCCCCTGAAATGTACAGAGCCCATCTGTATCTAATCCAGTAATTATAGACTGAGTTCAATTACCTTTTCAAACTTGGAGCAGACTGGAGACTAGGCAGTGAACAAACATAGGGTTTTGTCTAGACCTCAATTGACCACAGTCTAAAACTTGAATTTATATCTAATTTTATTTTTACTTTGTTTGATAGCTTTTAAAGGATTTATTTTGTTACCTAGTTGCTAAATCGTGAAAGTTTTTATTTCTTGACTTAGTGTTTATGGCTACGTTTTTATCTCAGTGAAGTTAAAATCACACCAAGTCCTAAGAGTTTACTGGATAAATAATTTTAAATGTAACAAAAGTGAATAATAGCTCTTTTGAGTCTTTAATATTGCTGCAATTAAATTATGAGAGAATCTGAACAAAATTATGCATTATTCTCTCTGCTCCTATCTGTATATTTAATGTTCAGATTAAAGAAAAAAACAATTTTGATGGTTTTTGCTCTTTTAGAACAGTGAAACCCAAACCTACCTGACTGCAATATTGCCAATAGTTGACTCAGATTAGAAATGGTGCTGAAAATAGATTTTTTTTTTTTTAAACTATTTTATTTATTTCAGTTAGAGCAAACAGACT
Organism: Buceros rhinoceros silvestris; assembly: GCF_000710305.1. Classification (NCBI taxonomy): domain Eukaryota; kingdom Metazoa; phylum Chordata; class Aves; order Bucerotiformes; family Bucerotidae; genus Buceros; species Buceros rhinoceros. The sequence goes on from NW_010397135.1 coordinate 10,551, forward strand.
ATCCCTTCAGCCACACAGACAGTGTTAAAGAATACATACGCAGCTACAAGTTGTAGCAGCTATTATATGTTATGTTATTCCTTTGCCACCAAGTTGAAGCCCTGGCATCTTTTAATATTATTCCACAAACAAAACAAACCACATAATATAAATCTTGCTGAAAAGTATCTTGTGCTGTGTTCACGGTCTGGTGTAATAATACTGCCAACATAATGTTCTTATTCCTTGCACGACCTTCATTTGAGAAGTGTTCTTTGCAGTAAAGGCATGTGTAGTCTGCGGAAGCCAACTGTGGTGTGCGAGTCTTTTGTTGGTACAGTAATACACTTCCTATCTCTTGGGTAGCAGGGGAGGAGCAGCGATTAAGGGTGGAATTATTACTATATTTTTAACTTTTAATTTTGTGGTGTGCTTTCAATGGGATGACATCTCTTAGCTGTTGCAGGCTGTGATAATTGATGTGTTTAGTTTAAGTTACTGATTCGTGATAGTAATCAGTATTTTGAAGCATTTGTTGTAATTAGTAAAGAATGTGGTTCATGATGAATCCGAAGTCAACTCATATTTAGTGAATAGGGTGTGTTGTTCCAGTGAGTAGTAAATTTGATGTGACAAGCAGGAATCTTTTGATGTTTAATTAGTTTTCCTTGTAACACTTGAGGAAAAAACAGATCTAATGAATTGCCGTAAAACTGTAAAGCTGAGAAGCGCAAGAGATTACATCGATCATTCTGAATATATTTTGTGTCTATATTTTTTAAGCAAGGAAGAAGATCTCTGATACTTCTGGGGTTTTTTTGGTAGTGTGTGGTAGTTTTCAGGGTGAATGATAGTATTCTGTAAAGGTAATACGGAAATATAAAAAAATTATTTACATAGTCATAATTTTAAAGTAAAATTTTTAATGGTATATGAGGAAACATAGTAGGTTTTATTATATAATATCAATCTGTTTTTTTTTCTTTCAAAAAAAGGACTTGCATGCACTCGAAGTCAGGAAATCCAGTCTTCAATTTCAGTCCTTCATCAAAATCCTATTTAAAAGAGCACCAAGAATTTGTTTCCTCTCTGCCTTAACTCCACATCAGGAGTTAAGAAGACCTTTCAGCTGTTGTTAATGGTGAAGCCATAACCTGTTGTACAATCATATTTGTATTAGTAGATTTATCAAAGAAGATAGAACCATGCATTTAGCGTTTCCAGTAAGCTCCTTAGCACTAATTTTTTCTCTTCTTTACCATAATGGCCATAAGAAATAAACAATTCACCTGGAAAATCTGGTCAAGTTTATGCTGCCCTTCTACATATCATCAGACTTTGTAGTTGAAAAGCGAGGATGGTTGATACAAAATTCTGAGTTTCTAATCTATGTAATAAAATAGTGTTATAGCTTCGTACGAAAAGGCTACAACAAGATCCAGGATGATGAATCCGTTGTTACTTGTGCTCCATTTCATTTTATAGGGCTTCAGTGTTGCACAGAACTTCAGAACGGAAGACGCTTTAGACCAACAGCTAAAATTAGTATGTTCTGAGAGTAAACTAAGGCAATGCCTTTAGTCTGTAGGTTACCTGCAATGAGGAGCCTAGATTTTGCACTGTGTTTAGTCTGATGTAGGTAATTTTAATTCTAAGGTGTAGTGATACTCTTCCTCTTGCCCCAAACGTTCAGTCTACTAACAATAATCATTAAAAGAGTAATGCTTGCTACAACAGACAAAAATAGTGTTACAGGAAAGATGGAAAAATGACTGTTTCATAGTCTGAAGATTTTTCATGACCTTATTGAGACTCTCGTTGTCCCAAGTGAGGGTTGATTGGTACATTAACAAAAGGACTTTGTTTTGTGACTGTTGGAAGAAACTACTGAATTTCAGTTAGGAAGTTGCATTCGACTAACATTGGCTAATAGATTTTTCTGCTGTGTGCATGGCATACATTTTATATTTGTAATGTAAGAGAAAAACAACCAATGGTATTACTTTTTAAAGAAAAATGTGTTTTCAGTTTAATGGAAAGGGAGATTTTTAAAAGCGAAAGTATTTGTCCTCTGTGCTTCGGTGGGTATTTTTTTGTGGATGGTTTTCAAACCAGATTACTGAACTCAGCTCTTACGATTATATGGAAGTCCTCTGCCTTGGAGCATAAGCTCCGAACCAGGCATGCATCTTTTAACTGCCCTTAATGCATTTAATTTTCCTCGTAGGATTGTTTTTAAATCTAAAGGGAATATTAACTATATTATAATCCCTTGACTTTGGCAAAATACAGTGGCTCTTCGGGAGTCACCCTATTTTCTCCTGTTTCACTCATATAAAAGTAGTAGCTTTCTTTTGCTTTCATTTGTTACTTCCAGCTCTTTTTTTGTCAGAATGCTTCTATTTCTGTCTCTGTGTCATATTTCATCATAGCTCTCTGTTGAAATCTCTCTCACAATTTTGGTGTCGCTGTTTTCTTACTGTTGCTATTTTCTTCTTCATTTGCACTCCATTTAATTCCTTTGTTACTGTATTCATTTCCTGATTTTTCTACCAGCACATATTACATAATTAATAGGTTTTTGTTTATTTAAATATTAAGAAAACTTTAACTGCAGGAAGGGTAAGTTGTTTGCCCACAAGTATCTAATCAGTTGTTTTACTTCCTGCAGCAGAAGGCAGGCTTATTATTTTTGTTGCTGTCCAGTTTGTCTCATAAGACAAATTAAAAGGGCAGTCCATGTGAAGATCTAATCTGTATTATTAATTCTTCCTTTGTCTTTTTTGTCCAGCTCTTGCTTTTTGGACTTTTTCCTTTTCCTGACTCTATGTGGTATTAATAATGGCTGCTAACGAAGTGATAAAAATGTGCATGTTGTCATTAAAGGTACGTTTTTTTATTTTCTAAGGTGCAAATTCCTCAAATCAGTTTAAATAAAGGAAAAATCATGTTGAGTAACACAAACGTCATGAAAAGTCATAGTTCAGCTTGTTTGATACAGTGCAACTAAATATAACTAAACAAAGTTACATTAGTTAAACTTTCTATTTAGACAACAGGTTTTATTTTCCTTCTCTGATTTTTCTATCATTAGTAATTTTTGTCTGTCTCTTCCATGTTATTGATGCTTTCATCATGTCAGTGTTTGAGTCGTTATGAAGGGGACTGAAGAACATTCAGGACAAAAAGAAGAAAAGTAAGCCTGCAAACAGGTTTAGGTAGGGAGGCTTTCAGTATCTGCACTGCCACTGAACAGTTACACAGCTGTAGAGTGCATTCAGCAATATGCTCTTCCGTGGGAATAATACTAGAGCATTTGAAATTGTTGTGTGTTTCTGTGGGAAAAAATTATAGGTTTGGGCTGCTCTGGTTCTAATGCTGATGTACCAAGAAGTAGAACATGCTATTAAAAACATGAGGTTATGTTAACCCTCTCTTTGCTAGAATATATATAGCATACAATGTTTTATCTAGGCTATTTCCAACACTTCCAAGGACAATATTTTATGTCCAAATAGATTTAGTTATTGGTTTGTTTCTTTCCCTTATTAAGTGGGTTTTTTTTTTTTTTTTTTTTTTTTTTTTTTTTTTTTTTTTTTTTTTATTACCCTAAATAAGGGCCCTGTTCTTCCAAGTGCATGCTAGCTCTTGTGCCTCTGGTATCTGTCTCACATTCCACTGAAAATATAATTATTGCTTTAGCCAGGATGTATCGGATGATATTTGGGGTTTTTTTTGTTCTTTACCTCAGACCATACCTTTCTACTGCTGATTTTATTCTGTCTTCCATTTTCAATTCTTCCTTCACTTCTCGGCATTGCTCTTGTTTTTTCACTTCTGTGCCACAGCCAGCTGTAGCAGCTCCTGTTTCATCTACTCATATAGTCAGGTAGTTGCTTGAGATATACCATGTAATCTTGACCAATCACCTTACATTAAATTCTCAGGATTAAACTTTCCTGTTTTATTTCTGATACATGGACTTACAATTTTCAACTTAAAGTTTCCAGTGAGATAGCTCCCCAGTGGAGAGGTACCTCGTGTTTACCCTTTTCTTTTCCTAAGAACACCATGCCAGTGCATGGGCAGAATACTGAAATACTGCTGAAATATATTTCAGTCATACTGACTGCATCTGTAATGCAGAGCAGAACTGTGCAGCAGTGTTTTGACATCTGTAAATCTGGTTTTTGTAACCCAGATAAAAACTGGAAAACAGCATCACCTCCATCTTTGACATGAGAGGCTGTTCACAGAAATCACTAAGAGCTGTGAAACAGTGGCAAAATTGCAGTAGCATTTTACTCTAACCGTGAGTGTATACAAACCAGTATCCATCTTACAAGACATACTCTATTTCTACATGTAGATATCTGCTGAATCACAAGTATTTTCTATCCACTTGTTTGTTGTTTTGTTATCCACCTACACACACGCATGCACACACCAACCCAGTAGCGTTTAGCTACCAGAGCCCAACCGGGGCAGTCTAGTTGTGGCAAAAGACACAGAGGTAACGTTGGTTGCTTCACTGTGTACTGGTTGGCAAAACACAAGGAAACTGCCTGATGGACACTGAATCTTAACACAGAGCGTCTTAGTTTTAATTACTTGATGGTTCCTTCTAGTACCACACGCTACAGCAATACCAATGTGTAGAGTAGCAGAAAGTTGTGGAAAAACAAGTCCTCTGTGAAAACTGTAACATCTTTGCAATGTTTGTGTGCCACAAGCTGTTGAAAAACTGTGATGTTACCTATAAAATACATCTGAAAAAATCAGAGGAGGAGTGAAGCAGTCCCTGTTTTGTTCTTTCTGGCAGATTGTTTCAAGTTAAATCAGAACTCAAATTCATTTTGAAAAATAGCATTTTAGTAGATTTTTGTCTTCTGAGGCTCTTCTGATTCATCAGTTTACAGAAGCACAGTGTCCTTTCTCCTACTGGTAGTTAACATGACCTTATCTCAATGGGTGTTGGTGCTGGGTAACTGTGGTGCTCTCACTGCAAAGTGCTTGTGAACATCCATCCGTCAATAAATACGTGTCAGTGTGTGCCTCACCACCTTGCTTCCTAAGGTTGTCTCATAGCTGGCTGGGTGCTCAGTTGTATTTATAGTCACTTAGTAATTTCAGAATGGAGACTGTTGCTTTCCTGAGCAGCCGTGAAGATAACTGTAGTTTACAGTCCTTTTGTCTTGGAGGCACTTTGGAGTTGGCTACTGCCTGAGACACCGACTTGATGCAGCAGTATGCAGTGGTGGTATGTCTTAGTGCAGATGCTGTTTCCTTTTTTTTCAGTCAACTCTTCTTTTTTCTTCTTGTGTCTGTGCTAAGTTCTTGCCTTAGTGTTTTTGCTGTTTGTTTCTATGTTCTCTCCCTATTTGCACATTGTATATTTTCTTTTCTGTGGATGCATATCGTCAAAAAGCTACTTACTGCATTAAGTTGTGGGCTCCTATGAATTTGAGGCTTTGTAGGGATAAACATAATGCTTTCACAGTGGAGTAATACACTGCAGTGAGAAGTAGCGTATTACAGTAAATAGATGAGTTAGCTAGGAGGCAGGAATGGACTGTTGTATTTTCAGGTGTCTTGTATAGCCTTGCAAATCTCACTTCATTGAGTCTCTTCTTTCCCATTTGTATTATGAGCCAAGCTTTCTTATGTCCGTGTGAGCCTTGAGTCTGGGTGAGACTCCTCGATCATTCTCCTTTACAGACCAGGATCAGAGGAGAAGACCAGAAGCGTATATCTCCTGTGCTGGAATTGGTTAGGATGATGCATATTCATGTGTCTTATTACACGGTTGCTTAGCTCTCCCCAGTCACACCTAAGTTTCTTTTCTGCTAGTTAACAATAGTGACATTGCAGGAGCAAACATCAGTTTGGGCCGGTATGCTCCAGGCCCTAAATACATGCTATTTTGACCTATTTTTGCCATTGCTGCTAAGGACCTAAGGAGCATTGCTAGATATAGTTTTTCATAAATCTCTTTTTGAGCTACTGATGAGATGAACATATAGTACATTCAAGTGTCATCGGGCTTTGGGTGCAACTGGAAGAAATATAATTATTTCCTGGCAGGTTGCACTTGTGTGAAGGAGGGAGTCAGGGGAGGATAACAGGAGCATGTGATTTACCTTTTCTGCAGGACAGGAGAAGGTTACTTTGCAGGGAAAAGTCACCTACATTCTGGTAAAAGTTAAAGCTGTTTTAAGTAACACTTCAGTTTCTGGCTGTGAATGAAGAGTCAGATTCAGGTTTTGCTCAAATGAGGTTTTACAGAGGGATCTATGGACAAAAATATTGGGAATAAACCAGTAATGCTGCAAATTTTAGTCTGGATGGATTGATAAGGGCATCCTAGAAATGTTCATACATTGCAGTAGAGAATGTTGTTATTTTATGTATTGACAACAAAAACCTACTCTGACAAATCAGTGCTTCTGTAATGATTGCCCTTTTACATTCATCTGTTAACTTCCTTCTTCAAAAGATCCTTCAAGGAGGTAAGGTCAGTGCCATACTGGAAATTCATCTCTTTATCAAAGGCAGCGACAAAAAAATTTAAAGTTGGGATAAAGTTTTAAATTATGGGAAACACTATGTTTTCCAGCTGCAAGTATCTTGCTGGTTTTCCAGTCCCAAAGCTAGACAGTCACCCCATGTAGAGGGGCTTCCTGAGGACTTCAGAGTTGGTATTGTGGCTTATGAATAATTACTGTCTTAGAAACTTCTGGCTTTTAAGCAGCTTAATTTTCTTTCTTATTCAGTTTTATCTGTTATTGTATAATATACAGAAAATTGGATTTAGAGTGTAGAGTTCATCTTTCTACTTATACATAAGGCTGAATTTAAATTTCTTTTTTCCGATACAGTCTGATAACTTCCTCAATAGGAAGTACGATTGGTATGGCCTTATATACAGGTAGTGTAACAGCTAAAAGTGCCATGTAATTTATCATAATACATATGGGAGTTAGAAAAATGGTATGTTAGGTTGTATTTCTTTTGATAAAGATTCCTTCTACTGTATTGCTTGCATATTTTTCACAATTTTGGTTAAATTTCTGTGGCTGTTACGGGTGTTCCCACAGGAAACTTATTTCAGTCTGTTGTGATGTGAAAAATTTTCTAGGTTTTGGGCTATGATCTCTTGGTTTGATGTTACATTGTGAAGCATATCGGTGTTTACTCATGTGAACTTCCAAGTTCCTTTCCTTGCTTTTTGCAAATACAGCAAATACTGATCCTCCTCTAGCTCATACTTAATTGAGCTATTAATATTTGATTATTTTAACCTTGAATTTCTTTATACATTATATATTCTTTTAAAGGTCTGCATGTTGGAATGTTTCATGCAACACTGTAAATATTCTTAGTCTATACGAAACTGTTTTCTGAACATAATGTCATATTTTTTTAGCTATACCGACATTTGGAAATGTTTCCTAGTTTGTACTTTTTTTCCCTTCTCTGCTATACTCAAACTTTTTATATGAAAAACTAATATAAAATTTTGTGCTGTCTTCTTGTCGGCCTTACAGTGTCATAGTAGTTTCTCATGGTTGCTCTTATCATTAAAAACGTTCCTTAAATTTAACTTCAGCTTCTTTAATCTGAAAAGCCTTTACCTTTTTTCTTATGGATTGACATCTGTCTCGAGTAAAACTAAAATACTCAGAAATCTGAATGCTTTGTTCAAATAAGCTAAGTCAGTGATTAAATTCTAAGAAGTAGCCCATCAAGTAAAATCTTACAACTGCATACAAAGCTGTCTATTGAATTAAAAAAACAGAAACCCAACTTCCATTTGCAATAGCAGTGTTCTGATTTTCATTAAATGAATAGTGTTTTACTCAAGATTAATTTCTATGGTTACAGCAGATATAAATCTCTAGATTGCTTTTAAAAGAGATCGTTTATTCAGAACAGGGCTGACACGTTCTTCTTAAGAGAAGCTATTACTTAATTTTATTTTTCTAAGTTTAAATGCTTAAAAAATATTTGTAATGATACCCCAAAGGCATCATAAAAAGGTAAAAATAATTATACTCTAAAATTACCAAAATTACAGGAAATGGACATTTAAAAAATCTTACTGAGGTTCTTGGCAGAGGAAAAGTGCCTTATTTCACATCTTAAGTTCTTGTCAGGAGTTTCTGCTTTCAGTGACTGAAAATATACTTTTGAATTGTCAGCATTACTCAGACGTGAAAGAATAGCTAGCATTGATTTCCTTTTCAATTACAGCTAAAGCTTACTACACCCAAATTCTGCAAGCACTTTCTTGGGAGAAATTTCTACGTGACTATCTACTGAAAATCTTTCAAGTAGAAATTATTCTCCCTCGTGGTTGGGGGGGGACCATTTTTTTTTTTCATAGGCCAAACCAGGTGGCAAATACCTGTAGGTAGATCAAACCCAGCATGAATAGCATTTTGAGAACAAATGCAGGACTCCAGAGACACTTTTTCGTGCCACATCGTACATTACCTAGGGCAGTTAGTACCAATTTGGTAGTTAATAGAAATACAACAGAGCAATGTACTCTAAAGGAAGGGATTTTTATCAGACGTTATGGCTGGCCTTTGGTTGTGTCTAAAGATTCTTGAGTGGGGACAAAGAAGAGGTGCCTTCATTATCAGTGATGCTTTTAGGCCAGCTTGTGCTCTGATAATCTTGCAGCCCTTGCTGTAGAGTTGCGAACCTGTCATGGTTTGCCTTGATAACCATTTTATAAGACTTCTACTTTGTAGAAAGAGGCAGGGTGGCGGGAACAGAAAAATATTAGCAGACTGGATTTCAGACTGACTGTTAGTATTCCTGTCCAGTCCAAGAGTTATTAAGAGGATTTTTTTTTCCTGCTACTATTATCCTCACCTCATTTTAGCCAATTTTTTTGCTGTTACAAGGACTAGTGGAGAAGAGTTATTTTCCCTGGGGATGGAGGAGAGATTTTTTTGTTTGGTTCTACTTCCAAGGTGCTGTTACAGTGGAACAGTAGCTTGCTCAGAAATGCAGCATGGCAGTCCATTTGAAGTGGGGTGGCATGGAAGAGATCTGCGTGGCTGACTGAGAAACTTTATCTACGTTTGCCCAAGATGTGACAGCCTCTATCAGGTTGTCAGTCAGCATCAGCTGCATAAGGACTTAGGACTGACCAGGGCCCAGTGAGTTCCTAAGATTTAGGGCTGACAATCCAGATCTTCGGGTTTCCTGTTACATGGGAGGTCGAAGAGCCCTTTGTCTAATATTTTTGCCAATACCATAAAACACTTGGAAGAAAATCTTAATGTGTACAGAATTAGCTTCTTTGCAGTATATTTATTTATTTGCTTTTATGCCTGATCTATATGTGTTCTTCCGGTCAGGAATTACAAACTTCTCATTTTTGACTGAGCATTTTCTTGGTTCAGCAGAGTTTGTTCATGTGGGAGAAACTTATTTGGCATAAATGCTAGAGCAACCACTAAAGTAGTGTTGCATCTGCATGATATCATTTTTGACTGAGCATTTTCTTGTTTCAGCAGAGTTTGTTCATGTGGGAGAAACTTATTTGGCATAAATGCTAGAGCAACCACTAAAGTAGTGTTGCATCTGCATGATACAAATGCAGGTGTTGAAACATAATGGAAGGATTTTTACACTAAGAACACTATTGTACAAATGATGAAAATCCAGAAAAATACTTGAATGCTGAAATAGAATGGTGCTGTCATAACTTAAGCACGGTAGGATTTTGAGACAAGGTGCTGTGTCAGTTCATGCTGAATCAGTATATATGTGTATTAGTGTAAATACACTGAAAATGTAAACTCTGGATGAAGAACTCCTGGCAGAGGAGCATATGACTGCAGTATATGCAAGGGAGGCTCCCGTCTGTCCGCAGCTTCAGCAGAGAGCACTTGGCACAGCTGATGCCATGGGCTTATTAACTGCCCTGTAATGGCTTCTGCCAAAAGAGATTCACCGGAGTCCCAAAGTGAACCACATGCACGTGTAACTCTCTCTGAATTGCACTGCAAAAATGTGGACATTGAATTTCATGATGATGGTCAAACGGCGTAACCTTTTATTAGTACATATCCGTTAATGTTAAATGAGACTGGAAGTCTCTTTACGTTGTAAAACATCTTTGAGTCAAGAAAACACAGTACTAAGTGAGTTCAGACTGTGAGAACAAGGGACAAGAAAAATGTCTCTTACACAAAGGCACAAGCAAAGCTGAATGCAGTTACTGAAAGGTTGTAAATGGAGCGTTTTGAACAGCAATGGTAAATGCCAATTACTGTAGCTATGTATTTTGACCAATTTACTTTTATCTCTCAACCAAGACATTCCCCACAATTGTTGTGGGGATTTATACTTTAGTCAGTGAGGTTTTGGATGATTGTGTAAAAACATAAACGTTAAAGAAAGTTGTTATTAGGGTTGGAGAATAAACAAGAAAAAGGGAAATAGTAATTTTTATTAAAATCAGATGTTGCCTTTTTTTTAATTGAAAGTATTTGTTGCCACAAAGAATAAATGAAGACTGGTTACTAAAAACGTTTAGCATGACATTACCTTGGAGAAAGGCCACTGTTAATTTATTCTGGAGGTCACCTTACGTTCCCGTTGACTCTCTGCAGATCATTTTCACAGTATTTAGATGTGCAGGTATCAAACCAGTATGTTTCCATAAAACCTAAGAAAAATTAGCACAGACCTCTTTATCTTAAATTCTATGTGTATTGCAGTTTTCTGGTTCACAATAGAAAGCCAGTGTTTATAAATAATTATCTTATAAAATAAGATACATTTTTTCTGTATTTATGAATGCCTGAAATGCAAAGCATTAAAATGGTCTTGAGAATATACAATATACTTTGCAATAATTCAAATCTTAAAAAAAAATTCAGTGGCTTCAGAATAACTTTTCTATACAGTTCAAGTTTGCTGTAGGTACCATACACATTTTTAAAACATACAGCAACCCCACCCCCAAATAACACCCCGGTAAAACCTTCAACCAGTGATAATACTGGTACTTTCAGTCTTTTTTGTGGTCAGTGGGGGACTGGAGCTTTCAAGCTCTTAGGTCTTAATTTTGTTTTACTCTTATTAAAAGTCTTGAACAAAAAAGCGGTTTGCAATTCTGTCACCAATTTCCCAAAAGAATCTCTTCATCGTGCACTTGACCAAATCTTATACCATCTCTGGATTATTTTTAAGGGAAATATCGTAAGATGAAATGTGAGACTTTTAGCCTTATCGTGAGCTATTTCCTACCCTATTTTCCACTTTGTATAATAAACAAACAGTGAATAAAAAATCAAAATAACCAAATGTGTATCTAAAGTGCACTTTAGGGTTTAAGTAGTTCTAGTGTGAACTGACAGCAGCAAAGATCAATGAGAGACAGTTTTTGAACCATAGGCATTATTTATAAATAAATGATAAATAAAGCAGGAATTCAAAACCAGAAATTATTTCCTTTAAAAGCAGACGTCTTTCTTTACTGTGTGAGAAGGTGCTTTTTTACTCTTTTTCTTTATGCCAGTTTGATATTAAGCAAAAGGAAACATTTTCTGCTCCAGACCAGGTGTTAGGAAATTAGCTTTGGCTCTTACTGTAGTTTAGAGGTTTGTTAATCAGTTTGTTAATGATCACTGTGGTATTCTGCAAACAGGATTTATCTTCCAATATCCCACAATGGCCAGTGCAAATTTTTGCAGTGATTCCTTAAAATTTTACTTTATTTTTACAAAAATATACTGTGTTTATTTTAAATTAGAAAAATACTGATAATAATATTACACATTTTTAAAATGTTTTTAAAATTTTGTGCCATCTTTACGTTGAAGAGTCAATATGCCTCATTCTTTATTTTCATGACTTTTAATTCCGTTAATTCAGTGTTGAATGTTCTTATCCCACGTACCACACATTTCATTAATACAACATCCCTGTTCTTGGTTATGTTAATTCCTTTGCTCTGAATCCAAGACTACTAATAAAATGCAATTAAAACGTTTCCCTGCCCCTTGCTGCTGCTGTAACGTAAATGCTGATGTAAAGCAGAAACTGAACAAAGTCACAATTTTCCTGAGATTAGAGGTAGCCAGGCTGGCTGTCTCCTCGCCTCCTGCTACCAGCTTCCAGCGTCAGGCCACCCCCGCACCACAGTTTAGATATTATTTGCTCTTTTGGGTTTCAGATTACGAGAGCAATTGATCTGCGTGACCTATTTGAGAAACTTTCACGTTTGCTGGGGAAACCTAAACCAAATGTATCCCCTTGAGAGACAAATCAGCTGAAAACCGACCAGTTGACGTTGGGAGAGCCGGTGCTCGTCTGCAGTGGATTCTGGTAGGACAGCACCACCTCATGGCCTGCTGAGAAGTCTCCATCCAAACCCCTTTACATAACAGTTTTCGTACTGTTAAATTCAGAGCTGAAGCTTCAGATCTGAACTAAATTTTTTGTTTTGTTGAGTCGGTTTAATCTTTGTTGCATGTCACCGTGTCAGGGAATTACATAATTTTGTCTTTTGAAGGTTCCAGTTTCTGAAATGTAGAATCCAGGTAACAGTAATTTAAGAACAAACTATTGTCTGTTCTTAGGTGTCTCTCTCCTGCAGGAGCCTGTGGGTTGACAGGCTGACCATGGGCTGACAGCTTTTAAAATGTAACCTGGAAGGAAGCTGTGTGGGATGTTGTCTTTCACGTGTTGTGTTTTTAAAAATTCGTAACTCTAATTAAAAGTAGTTTGTAGAGGAAAAGTTCTCCATAGGAGTTGTTTCTGCATCAAAACTTTTCTAACTAGTCTTTCCCAAGTGTAGTAGTTTAGGTAAGAGCCCAAGCTCTTAATTTTAAAAAAATATTTAATATAAATTCGGTTTGTTTATCCTATCTAGTCTGTTTGGGCTTTATTCCAGATTTTTGAAAGCACTTGCCTTCGTCACATGAACTAGTCATGGAAAATCTCCTTTTTTTTTCCTTTTAATTTTAATATAGTTTAGACATTGGAAGCATTTTTTTTTTTTTAAATAAAAGCAAGTGTATTTTCTTACACCAATTACTGTATCTCCTTCTAGTACCGAGACTACTTTTTTGGTAGGTAACATGCAGTTCCTGTACATCACCTGATGTCTTATTGAAAAATCTTACTTTTGTTTATGAACTAGACAGTGGTTTTGTTTGAGTTGACTATATGTTTGGAATCTGAAACATGACAGATGTCTAGGTAATAATTTTATCACAATCTTAGGTTTTCTGCTCTTTGCAGAAGGGACTGTAGAATAGTCACCTTTTCATGAATCTATAGATGTAATCTATTGAAGACATTTGAAGATCAGACTTTTTGGATATACTGAAATATTAAATGTGAAACTTTTTTTATTTTTATGGTTAATAAAAGACTTCCATCAGCAGTGCTTGTCAGTGCTGCTGAATCAATAATAAATTCCGTATCTCATGACTTTTGCAAGAGCCTTTCTATTATGTTTTGGGTTTAAGTATTTTTAAAGTTTCCTTTAACAAACTACATCTTTCAGAAGTTCAGAGTAGCAATATAGTGTGAAGTGTAACAGTCAATTTTATATGGTAGTCAATAGTTGCTTATTGTTCTGATGGAAGAGTAAACTTGATAAAGCGGTACATTTGTTCAATGAAAACAACTATTCAGCGCTGTCAAAATCTCTCCACAATGTGTCACGGGAACCTACTGCAATCATTTTAATCGTAAACAATGCTGCTGCTTCTTACAGTGGGTTAAACGTATGCAAATTGGAACCTACTGTTTCATGAGCGATCAATTCTTTGTTGGGAGTGGAAAGAAATGTGTGTATTGCTAAGATACTGAAGGAAGCATAGTCAGGGTCTTCGTTCTAAAGCATACACATCTTTGGAAGATGCTGTGTTGGAGGGAATGCTTTCCTCTTTCTGTTTTTGTTTAAAAACATGGGCTACTCTAAAATCGTAAGAAATATCTCTAAATGGAGGAACATCTAGTATTTCTAGTGAAGGCCCCCAGTACAAATAGAGCTGTGCATGCCACCTGTGGTAGCAGATGGCAGCCATTCACAGCTTCCCTTTATACTTTAATAAGAGTTGTTTAAAAAATCTGCAGTGACAACACAACACAGATATAGGCATTAAAGAGGTCATTTACAATGCAGACTGGAACCTAAAGAAGCTATGTTACAGGCTTTAGTGTGAATTTATAAAGTGTTTTTCACTTGTGTGATGCTGACGCTTTTGTTTGCACTCAGTGGAAAACTGCTGCTTCACTGTAGAAAATCACTTGGGTTTTCATGATCAGAACTACACTTGGGAGTCTTTAAATAACACCTGCAGTCTCTTCAGCTTCGGTACCTGAGCTCAGGAAGTTACCAAGTTAAGTTTCCTAAGTTGTAATTAAATATACCTCCTCTTTTGGCAGATACATCTTTTAGGAAGTTCCCTGCTGGTGTTATCCAGCTTCTGCTCTTGCTTGGTGCTGATACAGGTATTTCTGGAGCTGAAATGAAAGAAACTGATTCTTTGTATTGGGTCTTAAGCACTATTAACCCTCACTTCCCAAATAATAATTTTTTAAAAGTCACTTTAATGTTGTGTTTTGTGCTATTGACCCTCAAGGGAGTGCCAGTGAGAAGAGGGAGAGTCTGGAGTTTTGTAAGCTTTGAAGAGTTTCTTCATGGTCAGAAAGAACATACCCTCCATATTCTGGTAGTGAAGAGAAGATCAAGAAGATGCTGTTAGTATAATGATATAAGTGATGTTGGCAGTACTGGGAGGAAAGTACTGATTGAATCCCGTGATTGTCATAAAAATGTCGGTTATGTCTGGAAATTCATTGATGTTCTTCCCAGTAAGATAAGTTTAGTCTTAATGTGGTGCAAAAGTGCTGCAACTATGAAGGGCATTTCTCTAAGCTCTCTTGTCTCTTCAGGGGGAAAAAAGGAAATAATTTCGTTATTTGAAGGAGAGGGTTAGTTTTCTGCTTCAGACTTTCAGAGAAGAAGAAAATTGATTTCCAGAGGCAGAGAATGGGAACCATAACATCAGGCCAATACTCAGATGTGTTTCTGCTTCGTTTTCAAATTGCTTTCATCTATCCTTTTGACGGCTCTGTCAACTGGTGGTATAATTGTTTCCAAAACAGGCATATATAGCAAATAGGAAGTTACGGTTATGATGGATAGGTAAATTAAGTGAAAAAATGGATATGCTCAAATGCAAGTGGGATTTAAAAGTTTCCTATGTCTACCTGAAAGATTAATGAGAGAAGATAGAAAAAAATTAGCCAAGAGGCAGTAAAAAGGAGGGGGAGAGAGAGATTGGATCACCACGAAAACTGTTGCAGAAGGTAAGACTTTGTAGGGATTAAGTCAAGTTTGGCAAAATTCACAATGAGTTAACTAATGGTATTAAAATGTCCCAAAGTGAAATATTCTTTAGCTATGTAAATAAGAAGAGAATTAGCAAAAAAGTGGATTTGTCATGCAGCTGGAGTATAGGTTAAGAATAGTTTAGGTATGGTCTCCAGACTGAATTAATAAGGAAAAAGCCATGGACCAGGAGGGTAAAAGCAAGATATGTACTGGGAACCAGAGCATGCAACTGGAAATTAGTAAAAAGTCTCAGAACTTCAATGCAGCCGAATTGTGGTTATCAGATAATCTCTGGGTTGATTTCAGACACCATGAATAAGGGAAATCCAGAATTCTGAAAGCACCTATTTTTGATGAAAACACTTTGAATTGAAGATGGTTACATTGAAATTTAATTGAAATTTAATGCCTATAATGAAGTCAGCAGAGTGAAACTGATATTGACATCAGCAGGGCCTGACCCAGAATTGGTCCAGGATTCAGAAAAGATTTTAAGGGGAAAAAGATAAATAGAAAGCAAGATACAATGCAGTTTAATTTGCTGTCCTACTAAAAATAGGATGAGCCCAACCAACTTGATGGTTTAAGAAAATCTGCTTTTCCTCATAGTAAAGTGTCTGACAAAGTGCTGATAGGAAGTCTGGAGGAGATTAGCAGGGAGAATCTTAATTGAATATGATGAATAAACAAAAGCAATGCTTCTGTATTACAGTAAGTGTTGGGCTGAAGAGAGGTTAATAGTGGAATTACTTTTTGCAGTCCCCAAAACAAGAACAGTACTAAACGAGATGAGTTTTAAAATCAATCTCAGAGTAAAATTTACTGATGAAGGAATTCTGAGAGGAAAGAACGTGATACAGCAAGTGCTGAATGAGTTGTGGGGAGAAGAAAGAAATTCAGCAGCAGTGTATGTATTTAGAGACCGAAACAAAGAATGAGCTTGAAACTGATCAGTGAAAATGGTGGAAGAAAAGTTATTTCCAGATGACTTACAAAGTAACTAACACCAGGAATTCCCTTCTAGTCATCTGCATTGGAAAGGGATGGATACAAGCTGGAACAAATGTAAAGGGAAGTTTTAGGTCAGGCCATTTCAGAACTACCATGTGGGAAGAAACTAAAAGCTTGTAGTCATTTGTCTGGGGCTACAGAAGTTAGAATGAGGTAGGATTATTCACAGTAAACTCACATGCAGGAAAGCAAAGCTTTTAAGGAAAAGCACTGTTTTGAAGCAAGAACAGATGGACAGAAGTTGGTAATCAGTAAACCTGGAAATTTGATGGTTCTTATTCATAGTAAGAGCAGTAGGCTTCTAATAACGCCATTCAGGTGGAATATGGAGATACTATATTACTTTTAGGCTGATATCTCTGTAAAGAGTGTATGGTGTGCCTCTGATAACCCTGGAATAATTACAGGTTGATGACCCTGGAGATACCTTCAAGATTTATATTTCTATAATCAGGAATATTTTGTGTCTACAGAAGATTAAGCTTTGTACCAAAAAAAGTTGGGTTTTTTTTCAAATAAAATTCACATTCCCTTTAAAGCTAGTGAGACCTTTTCCATAAAAAGTATTTAATTTTGTTGATATGGTAATGACGAATCGAATTCAAAGCTTTGCCAGTTGTACACATTAAAAAAAGCCAAACAAGAAATAGCAGCAGTGCAGGATCACAGAAGATGCTGTTAGAATTTGAGCAAAAGAAGAACAAGAAGTCTCACTTCTGATGCAAATCTTGGGAACTAAGAGCTTGATGCGAGTATGGGCATAATAGTGTCATTCTAAATTCATGGAAATAGCTTTACAAATGAAGGAGAGGCAAAGTGGGGTCAGTGCAATTCAAACACACGATGACAATTTTAGCCTAAATAGAATGCTCTTTGTGACTAGATGAATTAATTACTGTAAGACAGTGTTCTTGCTTGTCATTCTGATTCTTTCTGCTTGTTAATCACTCCTAAATTGTGGCCATTGCAGTAATATTAAGATTTATTACTTACAAAATTTTGCTAGTCTGTTTTCTAGTTTAGTGTTTGTTCACATATGTAAATGTCTTGAAATGTGTTTCTTATTTTACATTCCTACTCTGCGTCCTCTGTAGTCCTTTCTTTCTGCCTATTAAGTAGTATTGTTCTACTGAAACACTGTATGACTGTCTTAAATGTTTTGCTTTCATAGTAAAGCGCTAATTTACCTATTCAGCAAATTTCATGACGTACCAAGTCTGAGCTGAGAAAGAGATTGCTATACAAACAGTAAGTTCCAGTGGCAATGAGAAGGAACATCTGTAGCATGGTTGAGCTTACTCTTTGTGCCTCGTGGATCCTGTAGTGGTTTCAGTATTTCCCTGTATCGCGTATAACAGTGCTAACGCACATTAGGAAGCTTCAGATCTACTGGAGGTACTAACAACCCAGTTTGCTGTGAACGGGATAATATTTCCTGTGTTAATCACTTGGAAAACTTTAAACATGAAAACTAGGAAAATTCCTATGAGTTGTAGTAAAAATGGAACGGAGCAAATAATAGTAGGGAAATGTATGCCTATTCGTTTGCACAAGGAAACTTATTTTTAGTTGTACAAATCACTGTGGTCTTACCAAGTACATTTTTCTTCTTTTTTCAAAGAGATGCTGATCTTTTGAAAAAATAATTGGGGGAATTAATCTTCTATTTATCTAAACTATTCTCTGTTCTCTCTCTAGGGTTTTTTTGTTTGTTTAATTACAAGGAACATTTGCATGAAAATAGGATTTTAAGACTTGAACAGCTTCTGGTGCTTATTCCCAGATACATGGAGTAAACCACATTTATTGTATTTGTAAACTAAACCAACGACTGTTTTGTAAAATTCCTTGCATGCTTTTTTGCACAGAATTATTAATGAATATTTGAGAATATGCTTTAGAAAGGTTCCCTCTGCCTCCCCCTTGAAAATATATACACTAATGTATATAATTCTCCTCCCTCCTCCCCCCCCATTATGCCGCCTTCAAGATCTGCCAAGGAGGTCATACTGGCAGTCATCTCATTTCTGTGGCCAGCTAAACTAGATTTCTGCAGTTCCTACATTCTCTAAAATAAGCAGCATCTTATGCTACACCAAATCTTAGACTAAAGGTTGCAAAAGTTCTTTCAGATTTTTAGGATTTTTTCATCTTTTCAAAGGAAATTTGGAAAGACTTTTAATAAAGAAAACAAGTGGATTTATAGTAAAATCTATCCACAGTGAGGTGGAAATCCAGAAACAGGAATTTAATAAGGAGGTATGCTCTGGTGGAACTTACTAATGATTATCAAATGACAGAGATACTACTTTAGTTTGGGCACAAACTGGTCTCTCTATAATGGCAAAACCAGAAAGGAGCGGGACAGCACCTTGTTATAATAATTGGATATTTAAATTGTTTAAAACTTCCTTGCATGATCTTCTGAAGTGAATTTATTATCTAAAATGTACATTAGGTTCCAGTTTTGTATTATTTTGTTTATTTTTAATGTTTAATATTGTGGTTATATTTAATGTCTAGTAGTGTTTAAGTTTTGTTTTTCAGATAGAAGACGTAATTTTACTACTTTTCTCTGAGTTGTACAGATCTTTTTTAGATTATTTTTATGTATTGACCACTTGTAAAATGTGACAGTTCTAGCATAAAAGAGTAAATTTCATTATTTGAATTACAGAAAAAATAATTTTACAAACTCATGCTTAAAGTGTGGAATACTGTACTTTAAACAAAGTAATCCGTTATCTGACTGAAGTTTCATTATGATTTCTATTCATTTAGATTTCTCATATTGGAAAGCTGAAAGATTTTCTTCTGCAACACAGAAAGGATTACATTAATGCTTACAGGTAAGCGTGCATTGTCTTTAAACAGATTTAGTCTTGAAATAAGTAAATAAATCTATTTTCAGATTTATAAAGTGAACTGCTTAAAACATCTATAGACATAATGACTAAAAACAAAGATTGCTTATTAATTGGCTTACTGTAGTTGGCTTATCCAGTTGGCGGCCAGTCACCAGTGGTGTTCCTCAGGGCTCAGTATTGGGACTTGTTCTCTTTAACATCTTGATCAATGATGTAGGTGAGGGGATTGAGTGCACCCTCAGTAAGTTTGCAGAAACTACCAAGTTATAGAGGTGCGTTGATCTGCTTGGAAGTCAGGATGGCTCTAGAGAGGGATCTGGAAAGGCTAGATCAATGGATGAAGGCCAGTTGTATGAAGTTCAGTAAGACGAAGAGCTGGGTCCTGCACTTGGGCTACCACAACCCCTTACAACATTAACAGGGTCCGGGAGGAGTGGCGGGAAAGCTGCCCAGTGGAAAAGGACCTGGAGGTGCTGGTCCACAGCCAGCTGAATATGAGCCAGCAGTGTGCCCAGATGGCCAAGAAGACCAGCAGCATGCTGGCTTGTATTGGAAATAGTGTGACCAGCAGGAGAAGGAAAGTGATTGTTCCCCTGTACTGAGCACTGGTGAGGCCACACCTTGAGTACTGTGTTCAGTTTTGGGCCCCTCACTTCAAGAAGGACTTTGCGGTGCTGGAACATGTTCAGAGAAGGGCAATGAAGCTGGTGAAGGGGTCTAGAGAACAAGTCTTATGAGGAGCAGCTGAGGGAACTGGAGTTGTTTATTCTGGAGAAAAGGAGTCTGAGGGGAGACATTATTGCTCACTACAACTGCCTGAAAAGAGGTTGTAGAGAGGTGGAGGTTGGTCTCTTCTCCCATGTGACAAGCAACAGGATGAGAAGAAATGGCCTTAAGTTGTACCATGGGAGATCTAGGTTAGGTATCAGGAAAAACTTCTTTACAGAGAGTGTTGTGAAGCATTGGAACAGGCTGCCCAGGGAGGTGGTGGAGTCCCCATCCATGGAAGTGTTTAAAATATATGTAGGTGTGGTGCTGAGGGGCATGGTTTAGGGACCCTGGCAGTGCGGAATGAACGGTTGAACTTGATGATCTTAAAGGTCTCTTCCAACCAGATGATTCTGTGATTCTGTATATCCAAATGAAACAATATATTTAAGCTTTATATTTCCAGTGTTGTATTTCTCCAATCCCTCAATATAAGTGGAGTGTTGGGGTGAGACAACCCTGTCTGCATTCTGATTCTGCCACAGCCCTGACTAAAGCTAAGCTGTTGCTGTGATCAAGCTAGAGAAAGTCATCTTGGGTTGAAGATGCTGAGTCCCAATCAATTTAATATCTTTCTACGAAAGGCTTCACAGATATCAAATAGGAGCCCTATCCAGACAGATATCCATCCCCCAGGAGAAGACAATAGGAACTGATGAGACATCTGCTATTACTTAGGCTCTGTCCATACTGGGCGAACAGTCTTTCTGAGAAACAACTTCTAGGCCTGGAAGGGTCTGTCATAGTAGTAGCAATACCATACAATCAGTGGCGTCAAAATGTGTTCCTAAGTAAATTGCCAGGAGACTTCTGGCATCTTTTTTTTTTTGTCTCTGAGATTTTAAAAGCAGTATTTTGTTGTTTCAAAAATGAAACAAACAAACAATAAAGAACGTTTTGGCATGTTTTATAAGGCCGTGAGAGCTATTTGTAGTCAGTGCCAGTGAAAATGATGCTGGGGGGTGAGGGTGTCAATTCTGTGTGAAAGGTGTATGAGGAACTGCTTTTCCAAGCAGCAAGCAGAAATAGCGTACTGCTACCTGTTAGGACTAGCTCTCAGCTTTTCAGTTCCTGGTGGACTAAGTCATGAACAACACTAGGTGGAGCTGCCAATTTAATAGTGAAATAACTGCGTTTACTGTCTGAAAACTCCATGTGAATGCACAGGCTGAGAAACTGCAAATAACTGTGGTAAGAGCAAACAAACAGTAACAGTTAAATCTTGGGTACTACTTGCATGTTATTGACAGTACTGTGCATGAAATTGAAGTGATAAAAGGAGTAAAAATTTGTCAAAGCTATTTTGCTTTTTAAAAGTTTTTAATGCTCTTTTAACCAGTTATAGTAATTCTTAGTGATTTCCACCCCTCACACACCTCAGATATTAACTAAGGAGTGGAAAATGAAGTGGCATTTCCTTTATTAAACCATAAAATAATCCTCTAAATCTTATCTGTGATTGCGGTTGTTCCTGTCCTTGATGGTCAGACTTCAAGGAGCTAGTACTGTCAAATTCCATACTAGATTGCTTATGCTGTTCTAATTTGTGGATGCAGTGAGGATCACAGCACCCATGCTGTCAGTCTTACAGTCTCAGCAAATGCCTCAGGACAGCGGGTTTAATAACTTACCAATACTTAAGTTATGGGGAAATCTTTTAAATTATTTATTACTAAAAGGCTGTGCTGGGATTTATGTAAGTAAGAGGCTTAATTTTGAGAGGTTTAATGAAAGTTGACTACTCTGAATTTTGCCCATCCTGCTATTTGTTTTTCCAACCATAGCATAAAGTGTTAGTGAAATTCAGCTTTTGAGTTTCCACGTTGAGTTATTGTATGCCTTTTTAAAACTTCTTCATGATGTGTTTCATTCAGGTTCTTGATTGTTTCTTTGACTTACTTTTGCAGACTATAAGTTCTGTAATAATAGGGTTTTATTTTTGGCATACATAAAATATCTGGCTCCAGAAGGTATCTCTAATTCATTTTTAGAGGAAGTTTTTTAGCAATGAGAAAGACAACTGGAAGAAGGGTTAATTGAAACTGAGACCCTGACCCATTTTGTCAAACTTTAAATATTTAACTGACATAGCTAAATTGAGTCCAAAAAGCTCAAGAACTGGTAATTCCTTATTCACCTTCTTTCTTCTTGATTTGACAGTTATAAAATATGTGAATGGCAGAACACCTGAAAGTAGTGATACAGTGATCTAAGCTGGCAGATTCAGAGGCCGTTGCACCTTTGTTCTCGCCTGCTTCTCAGGATTCATTTGCTTTCTCTCACACCTTGGTTTTCAGCTTTCTGTGATAAGGAACTACTTTGGTTTGAGTTCTTGCTTGTCTTCAAGCTATTTACCATGATTCTGTCCTCTGGATAGAACTTCTGAGAGTTTTAGTGGTACCAGAGATGTGGTGTCATCTTCCACTGACATCATGAGTTACAGCGGAAAGAAACTTGAAACTGGCCTGTTAGAGACTGATTTTCAAATGAGCATGTCTAGAAACTCTTCCTTCAAACTTCTCTCCAAATATACAGTTATTTCTTGTCATTTGGCTTAAAAATTGGGGTTATATGGGCAATAATAGTGAAAACCTGGGCTTTCTCTACAACACATATTTTAAGGAAAAAAAATAAGTAACAAAAACACTGAGTAAGCAGCAAAGACCGAGCAATGCATGTTGTTGGTTACACCTGCCAGGGGAAGAATCAATAACTTTTTATGTACTGTTGCTTTAATTTAACATGGGAGCTTTGTCTTAAGGAAAAATAAATAGTTCAAATTATTTTCTTGCTGGCTTCATACACGTTTCAAACCTAATGAAGCCCTTCAGGTGATATCCGCATGATCAGTGAACACATTCAGTGTCAAGGGTATTTTATAAGAAGTGTGTAGCTAAATCATGGGATATTGCATCATCACTGATCCTGCTAATAGTAGCTGTCTCTGAGCTGTCACTTGTGATGTTGTTAACTGCAGTCTCTCTCCAAGAATCTTTGTAAAGAAGTGAAACTCAACAATCAAGAAATGCTTTAGGACATCTCAGAGTATTTTAAAATTAGTTTATATTGGAAGGTGCTCTGACAATACTTAGAAACAGCAATGGTAAACAGTATTTCAGTATTTGTTCATAATCTGGTTTATGGTTTATCTCAAGGACTTCCTCACCAGCTTTTTCAAGTAGGCTTATTAGGCTTTATAGTAGCGTTTAGAAAGCACATAAGCAGTGTAGTCCTTGGGGCAAAGTATAAGAAAAAGAGCCACAGACTTTTCTTTAAAACAGAACTGAATAACTTTTTGTTTTAAAGTTTACTAGATAATCATAAAATTAATTTTCCATTTTTGAGTAAATATGATAAACACAAGACATTTGTATATTAGAAAATTATCTCTGCTGAATTGTGATCTTTAAGGACTTTCCCAGCAATGTTGCATTCAACTAATGTGTATCTTTACTGAGTTAGCGAGGAACAATGCAAAAGAGAAAGGGGGGGTCAAAAGGCTCTATCCTGACCCTATATAAAGTCTGAATATCAGATTTTTCTCTCCTAAGTGATATGCTGATGAGACTTTATTGACTTTAGTGGAATAACTTCTCATTCGTGTTTCCATAAAAGAAAAATTAATAGTACCTGTCCTTTCTTCAGTTCTGAAGAGAATTAGCTGTAAGGGTCACTGCTATTTCTTTTGTCTCCCTTTGGTCATAAACTTCGCAGCCGAACAAGTTGATCGCTCTTCCTGGAAAGGAGAAGGCGGGGATTCTTGGTTCCTGAAGATGTTAACGAGATGTCGGTGCTTTTTTATGTTTGCTTGCTAATCAAACTGCAATCATTCCTTTCAGATGAGGTTTGTTACTTATCTTTGCACATTTAGCATATGCCTGCCGTACATTCTATATATTCTTCCTCTCAGTCCGTTTGCTATAATGCATTCGTACATTGCTTTTTACACTGTGCTGTGTGAGATCCTGTCTTCAGTCTTTGGTAAACTGTCTGATGTTTCGTCTGTGAACAGCTCATGCCTTTGCTTTTCATCATCAGCTTCTTCATGTTTTTGATCACCGAACCACCAAGAGAGTTTGTACATTTGCGTTAAATATAGTTTGAGGACCTCGCTGTAGTGCTGCATTAACACTTGGGAGTTTGAAACAGTCCTCCTGGGATTCCTCCTCAGCTGCCAGTTTCTCTGAAGGGTCTTTTAAAGTTTAGACAGTTTAAAGACCAGTACTTACTCCCACTCTTTTAATCGGACATTGGACAGGAATTGAGAGAATTCTTGATTTTGACACTTCATACTTAAAAGGAGAATCTTTGAGAGAAGAGCTTTCCATGTAGTGTTAGACATGTAATTTATTGTCTTTGGCAACCAGAGAGATACTTAGGTGGTTCATCAGTGCAGTATACATTGGATCTAAGTAGAAACGGTGCGTTTTCCATGGGAAAGGCTGGGTGAGTGGCTTCTCACATGTCTTTATTACCTGATTCTGTGGTCCTTCTCTCCAGTTCACTGTTTGAACATTTCATGTTGTTTACTGCAAATAGTATACTTTGAAAAAATTCTTAAATAATCTTTCTGTCTTAAAAAATAATGTTGGTGCCCAGTAATTATGCCTCTTGCACTAGCATTTATCTCCCTAGTAAAGCTGGGGGGGGAACCAACCACCAATAAACCAGTTACAAGTTTGCCACTTGACAGAAGATTATTGAGTGATTACCCTGTGTCTTGTGCAGAGTTGACCTGTAGGGATTTTTTCATGGAGGAGTATATAGTATTTTCCTGTTCTCTAGGGAATTATTTTCAAATTATTTCTCTCCCTTTTTTATTGTACGAAGTTCATATATCACATTTTAGAAATAGTAATTCTTTCTGGCAGCATTCTGAAATTTCTCAGCAGTATGTTACAAAACTGAAAATACTGACTCAGGTATGCCTGTACTGCCTGTTCTAGTAGCTGAAGCTTCCCCACAGACTTAAAAAAACCCCAAATGTTTCAAATATGTTGTTCTGGAATGTTTTGTTGTTGTGAGTAGACAAGTTTTTACCTTTGATTTAGTCAAACAGCATTTGGATGGAAAAAGGTAGTAAATTAAATTGCACAAAATGTAATAAATAATTTTAAATTTAGTAGTTAAATAAGAAATAAAGTAATTTAAAACATACTAGATGCCCAGAAGACATTTACAAATGTCTGCTGTATTTACGACTAAGGTTATACATATATTTACAAACGTGCCTATACCTACATACTTATGTGAATGTAGGAATATTTATGTACATATTTGTAAGGCAATAGCTACAGGTGGTTAGTTTGGCACATCTCTGCTAAAACAGCACGTACAGTATTTTGGAGCTGGTTTATTTCAGCTTATTGCTTCTCTCTCTTTTGTAATATGTTGTTGGCGGAAGATCAAGTTTTTCTGCTTGATTTGGTGTCTTTATTAAATCAGTAAGCAGAAAATGTTTTATGCAACAGCAGTTAAGAGTCACTAATTCCAAACGCTTGTGTAGCACCTTCGTCAGCTCTGGTTCCTAATGCTTTGCCAGCAAAATAGGATCATAGAAATGATAGGATGGAAGGAGCATGGCTGACACATTGAAAGAATGACTAGGTCATTCTATCACAGTGTTTTTCTTGCTTTCAGATATCTTTTGTTGGAGATTCCATATCCTCCCTTTGCTTTTTTCTATTTCCTTATCCATGCTACTAGAATTTTTTTTTTACACTAACTTAATTTAGTTTTCCTCAGTCTCTTCTAGAATCAGCAATTACAATGTATTTAGTTTTTCATATATGTTCTCTTCAACCTTTGATTGTATTTTTTCCACTCCTCTGGACACTGTCCCAGTAGGTATTGCAGTGAGGTGTTGAAATGAAGTGAAACTAGCTGAGGCCTTGCCCAAAGCTAAGGATAGCAGAAAGATTACCTTTCATTCATGGTGAATTGTACTGCATTTTGCCTCCCATTGTGATGATGGTGTTTTATGCAACAATGTGTTGTTATGTTCATGTTGATTATTTTTTCCTGTTTTTCTAGGCTGAGTGGTCTCTAAGTCCTTTGCTTTTCTTTTCCTTAACCCTATTTTTTAAAGACAGTTGCTACACTTCATCTTTTCATTGCTCTAGCACACGTTTTTTCTCCCCTAGTTCTTGGCAATGAGGATACATCTTTACATTCCAGGGCCTTGTGCGTGTATGCTATATGGATGTGCATACACCCTGGGCTTTTTTTTGCACGTTGGTTAGCTCCCTTCAAGAGCACACGTTTGGCACACAGATAGGAGAGATATATACTTCATTAAGTTTACCTTCAGCGTTACCCCAGGAGGTACTGCACCTTCGGTAAACTCGTGCCATGACCGGGTTTGCGTAGCACTCTTTCTCATACACTCATTCACTCAGCATCCTGTTACTAATGTATCATCTGACACTTCTTATTATTGATGAAAATATCAACAAATAGTTACGATATTCCTTTTTTTGTGACAGGTACTAAACTGGGCCCAGGTGAATTAGGAGCAGTAAGCTAAAGGGAATAGTAACTGCAGCTTATGAGTGACCTTCGTGATGAAAGCTGATGCAAAAAAAAAAAAGCAATGAACATTTAGAATTTATTCGTACTCTGTATATAATTTTATGTCTTTACTGAACAATAAAGCAACACCATTCTTAGATGTTTTTCTTGGTAATATTTGCAAAGCAATCTCTTGTCATTGGCATCCCTTGCAAGACCTTTTCTGATTTAGTGATGTGTCTTGTCCATTGCTGTAATACTGCCACCGCACTTCTGAGCACATATTTGTATCTCTGACATTCAGAACGCAGCTGGACTTTTTTGTTTGATTGGTTTTGTTCTTTTTTTGTGGTTTTTCTGGGCCTATTCTTTTTACGGTAAGGCTAGAGGATGGTGATTAGATGGATTTTTAGTACAATCTCCATGTGCAGATTTACTGGGAAGTGCACTGTTAGTTACTGGGGAGTACCCTGGTGGTACTGGTGGATGCCATATATTGTTTTGACATCATGGGATGTGATTGTATGACTCCATTCTTCCCTTCCCAAAGAGTTGAGGTTGCAGGTATCCTTGCCTCTGAGTGGTTTGACCAGCTCTTGTTCCAAAGCTCTGGTACCAGACATCATATAAACTGTAAGCAGTTACATAAGGAAGAGTATTCTATCTTGTTTACTGGATTAGCCTGCATCTTGCTACCTTTGAAGCTGTGAGACTTCTATTTAAGAATTTGATCTGCCTTGGTCTTGTATTAGCAAAAATGAAAAGTAGCTGAACAACTTGATCCCCCATGTTAAAGCTGTTACAGTTATCCTCAGCATACGACCATATTACTACTAGTTACACGTTAGTAAAAAAAAAAAAAAGTATGCCTGAGGCAAGTTTTTTCCTATGTATTTCTAAGCCTGATTTAGAAGAAAATTCTGATTTGCATTTTGTAATCTTTATTTTACCCTGTAATGTTAAAAAATGCTTTGAAAGCATAGAACTCTCTGCAAGTACCACAAAGCTGGGCAGGGTACAAAACTTTGACATATTAAGACAGGAACTTCATACTCTGTTCAGTGTCAGACCATCCAGAATTTATGATTGTAATTTGACTTTTTGCTTCATCAAAGGACCATCATGAAGCTGTTACTTCATCCTCATTTTCCTTCTGAATTTGTGTGCCCTAAATGCTGAAGTAACTCTCTAGACATACGTCACCGAACAATATTACGCGTTATCCTATACCGGATGATCTTCGTGGTCCCCTTCTCCATGGGCCTGTGTCGAGGTGGATGCAAGAATGGATTTTCTGGCTTTACATATGCTGAGAACTTGCTTATGTCACAGTCTATTAATAAAAAGCCCATCTATATAAGCTGTGCAAAGGGGGTGGTGGCGGGAGATGTGTTCTAGTATAGTTAACTATGTTATCTTACACTGCATATGTAACTATTAATACATCATCTTAACCAGCGTTAGGCAGTGGAAAGCCTATCCGTGAGATGTCTCTAAAATCAGACTATTTCAAGTCCTTCAATATTCGGAAGCTGCTTTCTCAGAGGACAAAGTAGAGTTACAGCTTAGAAGGCCACTGATTACAGCTGCGACAGGGATTTTGCCACACATTTATGAAACCCATCTGTCCTGACCAAAGGAGAGCAATTCAGCTAGTAAAATATAAATTGAAACACTACATATGGCTGCTTTTCTCCAAGTTATAAAAAAGGATTTTATAACATTTAGAATAATTCCAACAAGAGGGGGAAGAAAAATCCTGATTTTTAGATGTCAAATACATGACAGTGTTGGAAACAAGCAAGTAAAATACAGAATATTACTTCTAATTAGTTTGCCTTACTGTTTGCTGGCTAATCTGTGTTTGTATACTAGCTGGGCAGTAAACAGAAACTGATTTTCAAGCCAGAAGAACCATGTGCTGCTTTTTCATGTGTTGTCCATCACATGGGATGGGAATGAAGATTTTTGGTATAATACTGAGGGACATTACAGTAAGGTTAAAACTTGGTGAAGGAGATCTGAGAGACCCACGCTGACAGTACATTGAAGCTGCAGGAAGGAGCTGATGGTTTTGCATGGGGTAAGATGATGAGATGGGGTGATGTGAGTTGGTTGTAGGCGTTCCTGTGGCAGGGATTGCAGCAGACCCAGGGAAGATTTGGCATTTTTGCAGTAAAGTGTGTACAGATCCTCTAAGGGTTTCA
Organism: Buceros rhinoceros silvestris; assembly: GCF_000710305.1. NCBI lineage: Eukaryota > Metazoa > Chordata > Aves > Bucerotiformes > Bucerotidae > Buceros > Buceros rhinoceros. The sequence continues at coordinate 39,272 of NW_010397135.1, forward strand.
GGCTAGCTTTGCAAAAGATCCTTTCTGTTTACTTGTATTACTGCATTAATGCCATTGCTTTATACTTGAACAAGTGGAGAAATTTTCACGTGTAAATAAAAATCTAAATGAAAATGAGAGTGTGAGTTAAGGTTTTTGTTCCTGTTTTGATGCTGTGATGACTCTTTCATCAGGAAACCCAAGGTAAACGTAAGATAAGCTGCTATAGCAAAATTTTATAACCCTGTCATCTGTGGCTCTGGAAAAACTTAAATTCCTTAATACAGTATCATTTTCTGGTGGTTATCTACAGTGTGTTCATATTTTACTGACAGGCCTCCATTTTTATTAATTTAGTAACAAAAAGATGTATTAATCCTATTAGGAAATAATAAATACATAACATATAATCTAAAATAGAAATAAACCACAGGAACTGCTTTTAATAGATCTTGTAATTGACTTTATATTAAAACTGCATATTATTTTCCAATATTCTTCTTTTCTATGGTTTGAATTCACAGATTTTGTCCTACAGGTTCTTTAAAACTGAAGCTCAGAATTTGGATAATGAAAATATATATTTAAGTAAAATAAGTCCAGATTTTTTGTATTACTTTCAACATTTGAGCTTTTCCTTTATTTTAGTTGCTTTGATGGTTTTGGACTTGAAATATGCCTCATTGGAATAAGTACTGAGGATAATGATGTATTTTCTAGGTTTTTTTTATCTTTATCTGCTCAGTATTCAATTATGTATGAGATTATAGCATACATTGCATTTTCTACATCATTTATGAGTCAAAAATGTTTTCAAAATCTCGGCTTTATAGAAGCGGCATTTTTATCAGTGATGGTTATTGTACTTTTTACTTCTTTTTATTGTGAAAATTGGTGTTGCAGAAAAGCTTCTGTGGAGATGGTGAGTGGAAGAAGGTCTGAGATGTGTACTTGTAGGTTTTATGTTAGGGGTTTCTTAAGTGACACTCTGTCTTGTTTCTCAGCCATATTATGTCTGAGTATGTGAGGATGACAGATACAGAACGTGATCAAATAGATCAAGATGCTCAGATATTTATGAGGACGTGTGCCGATGCCATTCATCAGCTGAGAACAGAAGGTAAACTGAGCAACTCTTCAATGGTTTTTTTAGTTGTTGATAAAGGCTAATATAATGCAGGGTATCGGATGGTGCATCTGAAATGCTTTTGGAAAGAAATGGTGAAGTCTCATTGACTTTCCATTTGCATCTGTGTAATCCCATTGGCTGATTAGTACTGTACCTAATTTTCTTTAATGTTAGTGAAAGGAGAGGCCAGAGCACAGAACTTTATTTTTTCAAATACACTAATAAGCAAATGTAAAAATAACAGTCTTGTAAGTATTTACTACTTGAAAATTAATTTAGCACTGCATCACAGAGGCCTGAAGCAAAGCTCGCTAAATTTAATGGTTACCTCTTTCTAGCTTGTCCATCTGTAAGGTATTAAAAGTATAATCTTTCCAAGTTTGAGATAATTAAATGACTTTAACAGAGTCCTGGTAAAGTAACAGCATTTCTGACAACTTGAGTATGGGATCATACCTTTATAACACTATCTTATGAAAGTTGTAGAGAGAACTTCTGGTTTGCCATTTTCAAGTTGAGCTGCTGTATGTTCCTTTTTACCAATATACTGAAGATTTTTATCAGCTTTGAAATACCATCTAAACATACTTGTAGCATTATTCAGAATCATTGACAGTCAGTCATGCATGGGAACTACATAGTATAAATCTCTAGATCTGTTTGGCTGTGCTTAGCTTGGTGACATCTATTCTTGCTAAGAAATTTAATTGGCATAGTATGACTCGGTGGCGTATGTAACAAATAACATAAATATTGGAAGACACAAGTTGTTTTCAGCTTTTGGTTTCTGTAATGATTTGCTGTTTTACAGAACCTGTATTTAAATATAGCTATGTTTAAAATAAATACAAATATAGAACATACATAAAATGTTAATAGGCTCTTGAATATAACTTGTATATCGACTGAAAACGTGAACTTAACACAAAGTTAAAAGATTGTGTTGTATCTTTCTTTTGTGTTTCAGCACACAAGGGTGTCCAGTCTGCTCAGGTAAAGGAGCACAGAACAGCTGTCTTGGACTTCACTGAAGATTACTTAAAAAGTACTTAGTATTTATTGAATGGTTAAAAATGAATGATTGTATTTTCCAAGAAGAGTCATGCTCTTGTAACCTGAAATTCTATTTACTGCTATCTTGAACAGGAGTGTGTAAGCTGTATTCTGAACAAAGGGCCATCCGAGTTAAGCAAGTGATAGATAAGAAGAGACTGTGAGTAGTGTTAAAAAATAGTTTAACTTTCATTTGTAGGACATTCAACAAAAGTTGTTATTCATGCTTAGATTCTAAGGAGTTTATTTTAATGGAAATGTGTAGTTGGATGAGCTGTCAGCAGGTGCATTCCAGGGCTCTTTTTCACTTTCGGCATGTGAAATGAAGTCAGTAAATGCCAGAGTGCCAATATAGTGTCATCGTAAAGCATCAAAACAGTAAAATGTGGGCTAATAAACCTATTGGACCTCTACAAATGCAAGAAGATATTTTTGTGTGTCCCATTAAGTAATATTCTGCGTAAAATAATTAAGAATGAAATCCTAGGATACTGTCTGTTTAGGTACAAGAGATGTTCACTTCTGTCTCCCGTTCCTTCTTGTTGCCTTTTCTTTTTTCTATTTTTTTTTTAATGCCACCGTCTTTCTGCTAAAGGAAGTGATTATTTTGTGAATAAATGCTACTTGAGATGGTGGGTCTTCATGGCAGCTAGAAACATGATTAAAGTAAATCTTGAATGTAACTCCTTAACTGAAGCAAAAGAGTTTCTGCTTCTTACGGCATACGTTGAGCCTCCTAACATAGAGTGAAAATGTCTAGAACAAGTTAAAGATTATGTGCTTTTTGGTCTGGAGTTTTGGGTTTTTTTCAGTCAGGTATCAAAGTACTTTTTCAGTTCCTATATCTGCACTCGGCCAGGTGTAGGAACGACAGGAAGAATGAACATGCTTGTAATTTATGTAATACCTGAAAGGCTGTCCATATCTTCTCAATCTGCATTATTTGAATTCTAACCTTAAGTTCCATTATGTACATTGTAATTCAAAAATAGCAAATGCTAGGATATACACATCAGTAAGTAAATTCTTGAGTGTTTTTCCAAGACTTGATGCTGCTTTGTCAATTTGGTGCTTGGCTCAATCAGCTACTTACATTGAAACTAGAAAGATGTTTTCAAAAGTCCATAAGTACATCTTATTCAAAGTGGTTCAGCACAATTAGATTCACTCTAATATATCCTCTTGGGATGTTAATAGTAGTACAAGCCAAAACCAAGGAAACAAAATACCCCAAACAGGTTCTGAAACTTGGTAAGAAGTAATGAGAGAAAAGTAAGGCACTGGTATTTTGTAACTCCCATAACTTTTCAGAAAAATCATGTAGAAACAAACTGATACTTTTCAAGTGTAAAAAGTGACCTTTTAAGTATTCTTCGCACTGAGGAACTTCTTAGGGGAAGTTCCTGCTGTTACAGAATTGGCTACAGGTTAATGGTTCCTGTGGTTACAGAGTGGGGGTAACAATACCAGCTCTGCTGTTTGTTCTACTCCTATTATTGTTTTCATGCAAAATCCCAGGGTCAAGTTTTCTCAGATAACTAAAGAGAGAAATCAACTCGATTCGATGTATGCTAAAGATAGAGCAATGAAAAAGCTGTTTCAGAAGTTAGAATACCACTTAAAGAGCAGTAAGGCATTAAAAAACCCCAGAGGATGCAGCCCTTCTTTGTGATATTGGAGGATACCTCTTTGCCTCTTTTTATGCATGTAAGAGCTAGAAAACAGATGTTGACCAGGTGGAGTCTCTGCATTGCAGATGTGTTGTAATGGCTAAATTGTCATTAAAATTCAATTTAAACAAATCACAGGCCATAAACCAATCTTTATGATGACTTGAAGAAAAATTGCCTTTTCTCATATGCCTTTCAACTAGTTGATTCCCGAATTCCCCAAGGATTTCAGCAGATGCTTTATGTGATCATAAGAACATTTCATCACCTAAAAGAATTAGGCATTCTTTAAATAGTGCATCCCAGGCATTTTGTTCCTCTTTAATTGAAAACTTTGTACATTAGCATACCTTGCAAAGTAAGGACCACAAACAATAGAGGAATACATTTCTGTAAAAAGTAAATTAATCCTAGCGCAGCTCTTCTTGCCTGCAATTCAGTCAATTTAAAGCATGCGTGTATCAGACAATACTGAAAGGTTTGCAGTAGAAATACTCTTCACCATGTTTCTTTTTATATAGATAAACATCCCAAGATCTTCAACAAATTGCCTGAGGATTGTAATTTTCTTACACAAATTGTCTTTATGCATTAACTCATGTTTTTTATTGAAAAATTCTGCCAATTACGTAGGACTAGTTCCCCAGAATGAAAACTTGAGAAATGGAAAGACAAGCAGCTCTTTCTGTAAAGGTACTTGGTTGTGATTTTTAGTTCTTATGTTTATTTGCATTCAAAATTCATTTCAATTTTAAATTTCTTTTTCCATTGGAGTATCTTACATTATGTGTGCAATTGCGCAAATCAAGCTGATATTTTTATTATCTGGGGAACTGATATTTTATTAGCATCAGAACTATTATTTGAACTGCATGGACATCCAGAAAAGTCTTTTTTGTTTTTCCCCATTATTAGACAAATATGGCACTTGAGAGGGAGGAGATGAGGAAAGAAGAGATCTTTTTTGTAAAATTACCAAAAGCTCAGTATTTGCAGAGTTTTTACAACTAAAAAAGGTTCCCTGTTACTGTTTTTTCATGTTTAAATTAGAGTCACTCATTGATGACTAATGCTTTATATTCTGTTTCTCTCAGAATTTTCTAATTATGGGTTAGAATTTAGACACAATATAAAGAAGGAAAGGAAGCCAAAATTCAACACCTTCTGTTAAGCAGCAGGGGAAGATTGCAGATCATAATGAGATTAACAGTTGATTCTGTTTGAGAGGGGAGGAAGTGATGAAGGTGACACAGCAGGTGATTCAGCCCATTTTTTGGTTTTTTGTTCTTTAGCTTCTCTGACAGCGTAATTGCCAAGCATTTAACTGTCTGCTGTGGACTAGTTACAGAATTCATGGTAGACAATAAACCACAGAAGTTTACTGGAAAACATGTGTTGCCACTAATTTTAAACTATTTTTGGTGCCACAGTGAAAGATACTTAACAAGTACTTGGTGCATAATCACTGTATATGCTTCTCGGTTTTTGCATTGCCTTTGTATTAAAATTACGTAGCAGGGACTTAGATGTAGCATCTATCTGTCCACTGCAGACATTTTTTTCCTTTTCCTTGCTTCTAAATGTTCTGTTGTGTCTTTTGACAGGCAAGATAAGGACCACTTTCATCCTGGTTAAACTATCCTTTAAAGCTAGTTATATAAAAATACATGTTTCAAGAAAAAGCAATTCTGTTGTGTTTTCTTACTTCTCCTTTATGATAATGGACAAAATAAAGTAAAATTGTAGTTATTACTCGAAAAAAATTAAGTAGTGGTGTTGGCTCTTGCTACTAAAAAGAATTTTCAGTATGGCCAAAATGGGGTTTGGTTGTTTTTTAAAAAAATACAGATATTTTAATATACTCAATTTTTGAATGAAAGTTTAATAAGGTGTCTGTATTTTTATGCTGTAGCCTTCAAAATTCTCCTCAGCTCTGAAGATACCATATGTTTTGTTCAGGAATATTATCCATGCTATCTTTGCTTTTGTAATAATATTTCAGTGAAAGTTGCTAAGTACATTTGGTATCTTGGGTGGCAAATCTTTAATCTGAAGTTTGCAAGAGTTTAAGTCTTGAAATTAATAATCTTAAATGGTTGTTCTCATTGTAGAGAAATTCAGCTGTGTAATATCAGTTAAATTACAGGCTTTTGTGCTTTTAGGTCCAGACTTGAACCTGAGCAGAGCAACGTGTCCAAATCACCTCTTTCCCCTGAAAAGTCTTCACAGAATCTTTTAGACGATTCTGAAGAAAAACTTGCTGCTGAGGAAAGCAAAGGTAAGAATAAAACATAGTGATATTTCACTTTCTGTGGCAAGGTCTGTCTGTTCAATACTACTTTCTTCACTTCACAAAGGCCTGTTCCTGTGACTTGCACCTTCTCTATTTTCATCTTCCCCAAGTCGATCAGACTTTTGTGAAGCACACTGTGAGACTGAGGAAGGAAAATCTTACATTTTTTATACATGCTTTTTCCAACCAGCTAAAAGTCTTATACTTTGCCGGATTCCTCATCCTCTCAATAAACTCTGTGTGAACTCTTTCATTTTTATTTATTTTTACCTATATCCACCTACTTAGATATCTTCTGAGATCTGTCTGATTTTTTCCGCATTCCTTTCCCTGACGGCAAGGAAATGGAAAGTAGCTCAATGACTTTCTGGGAACGTTTCCTAGTTTTTAAACACAGAGGCCTTGAGTTGGACACCTCTACATTAGGAACTTGAAGGTATAATTTGCTCATAGAAGGGAGGTTCCTGGCTAGCCAGATCCAGTAGTTTTGAGGAGATGTTCTCCACAGCATTGAGTTTCCTTGCTGAAAGGATTGTATCTCATCTTTCAGTGGGCCAGAGATAGCTGTAAGTCAAAAGCAGTATCTCTGACCTCATTTTAGCTGCTGATATTCTTGTCAGGACTTGTGAACATTGCTTGTGATGCCTTGGTGGCCTTCTGAGGCTGGGGGGTGTGAAGTCCCTTCTCTTACCTGTTTTGGTCTCTCCTGGGATGTGTATGCTGGCAGAACTTTGTCGCAGAGGGCTTTTTGGAGATAATTTCTGCAGATAATTTCAGGTTTCATACCTAAAGAGAAACCTTGTTTCTGTGATTCTGGAGTTGCTTTCTCTGTCTTGGGTTCTCCTGCTTGTGCTCTCTAGAGCAGAGGTACCCTGTGATTTACAGCATGATTTTTTTTTTTTTTTTTTTTGAGAGAAACAGAAACTGTATGAAATGTGACATTACATTAGGATAATACTTCATCAAGATAGAAGAGCAGTCTGGACATCCATGTTATTCTGATAATCAGTTATTTTTGGAGACTTTTAAAACAGTAAATCTCCAGTCTTCTGGTTGGCGATTTTAGGGACATACAAGGGGTGTATTCATGTGAAGTGGGTACTCCATTTGTGGATGAAGACTCTAATACTGAATTACCTCACAGTGTACAAATAGTTTCATTTTCTGATACAGCATTTTTATCTTTCTAACCAGTTTGTACTTCTGCAGCTTTATCAGTATGTTAGGGTGTTTTTTCTCCTCCCTGACACTGAATGTGTTGTAAGAAGTAAAGGTTTGGATTATGTGTCATTTCTAGTGCTTACTACGTTTTTATAGTATGTCTGAAGTGATGCAATACACAGGCACGTAGATGAGTTTCACCTTAACACGTTATCAGTGTTTTGCAGCTGTGAGCTAATGCCAGCAGAGAAGCAGCAGCGTAGTAGCATCTTCATTGCCCTGTCCTCTTTCCTTGTTACTGAATATCTCTGCAATCTCTGAAAGTGTGCATCCCCTCCACATTGTGTCATTGCAATTTTTAGCTCCAGAAATCTGTGCCACACTGTGGAAAACACTGTTCTTTGGTTGCCTTGGACACAGCAAACCACCGCAATAAACAGAAATGAAGCTTTGTTTATTGCATGTTTTATTGCCAGTTTTCACTTTTATTCGTTTATGCTCTAATTCTTTACGAGAAAATAGGGGTCCTGTCACATAAGTGATGCTGATGCAGTGCTTATGAGGGGTTGCTGACTAGGCTCTGTGGAAACTATGAAACTTGTATTATCAGACTGAATCTGTCTGAAACAGTTTGTAAATGCACACAGCCTGTGATTCCTCACATAAGGGTAAGTGGTGGTTGCTGCTGCTTATGGAAATCAGCCTTGTGACTTTGCTGGTAGGTGGTTGTCAAAGCATGGGAATAGCATGAACGAGATGACTAGGAAACAAGAAGCTCAGTTTGTATCTTACAGCCTTTGCTTTTTTTTTATTCCAAGTAAACTTTTAAGCAACTGGAGAAGTTATCATGTTTAGAAAAATTGTTTCATCTTCAGGATGTTGGTGTTGTGATATAATAATAGCCATCATCAGTGTGCCTGGGTCCCTTGTGTTAGATATCTCAGCTGTAAAGATAGTTCTCAGAGCAGCTTGTAGTCCTGTCCTTAATTTGAATGTTTTATGATGAACAGCTGAATGTCCTACTTGGGTGCTGAAGCACTACTTGGGGTTTGTCTGTCTTTTTTGGCAGAAAGCAGGGCAAAATGTGATTACTTTTGTGTTGAGAGAAAGCACCTGGTGTAATGCAAAAAAAAGCATTTGTATTATACTGGACATGCCTCATGGTAGGAATATAGTCTCTCTGGAGATTGCTTTTATATGCCGACAGTAATTATTTGCATATTACAAATTTGACATTTAGTTTATGGAAATAAATGTAAATAACGAGTAGCTTTTGAACTGGTCCAGCAACTTAGCAGCTGCCTCCTTTCAGCATGGAAAAGAGTACAGAGGATTTGATCATTACTTTGTATTGTTAATTACTTCTCTTTCTGCAAAAGAAACGTTGTTTGGCTTTTGCTGGATGAATTGTAGAAAAACATTAATGTCAGCTCCACGAAAGCTGCAGAACAACTTTCCTAGTAGCCAGAAATGTACCTCAGTGACAGGAGGAACCCTGGGGAGATGCTTGTTTCTCACTTACCTCTTACCGTAAGTGTATTTGCTTATTAGCAATCACATTGGATACAGGTGCTGTGTTTTAACAGTGCTGACAGTGCCTGAAAGTAATTGGCTCCTCTGGAATAAAACAGGAATATATCTTTTTTTTTTCTTGGCTCCATAAACTAATTATCTTATTCTCTTCGAAGCCAGTAAATATGTCATTATAATTTTGATATAATGTAAATACATTGGTTACCTAAACAAGTAAGTTTTGTGTTTCTGTGAAATAGACTTCCCCATGAAAAAATAGAGTTTAATACTTTCTAAACAATCTTTACAGATATTGTTGGGTTTATTATTTTTTTTTTTTTTGCTTATAAGAAAGAACAGATCTATTATTGGTTTCGGGGTTTTGTGTTTTATTTTGGTTTTTTTTTTTTAATTTACTATATTTCTTATCCACATTTGTAATGTTTTCATTGTACATCCTAATTTGGTTGTTGTGAAGCAAAATAAACATTTATAGGAGACATACACAACAATATTCTTTTATATTTATTTTTCAAGATTTTTGACAAATATTATAGTGAAGGATAAAGAAGAAAACTTCTCCTTATAATCCTTTTCATATATTTGTTTGTAAATAGGACTTCAGAGGCCTCCCAAGACAAGTCAGTACCTGAATGATAGCAAATCAGTGCAGCTTCTGCAATTGAAAAACACTAGGTTTAGAAGGTTATAACAAGACAAATGAAAATACTTATAAATGCCTGAAAAAGTTGACTGGCATAAGTAGGAAGTCTGAAATCTGTGAAAAAGTAAAGACTATATCTTTCTGGTTTTGAACTTGGAGCCTGCATCTCATAAGTCAAAGCAGGTTCAGCTTTGATCCATTGTGAGGTGATGCTAATCTCTCTTTTGGAAGAAGAGAGTCCAGTTTTCATTATTATCATCCTAGTTATCATTAGGATTTTAAACACCGATGCTGGAACACCTTCAGAAACAGTAGGTTCCTGTGGCATGGTTTTTTTTATTTTCCATTCTAGCTTCTTTGTCTATAATCAGAAGTATATAATAAAACCTAAAAATAAATCTTCCAGAGGGAATATCCCAGAAATAGCTGTTCAAGATCTTTTATGTCCAACTCCTGCTAAGATTTGTGCCTGTGCACAGCTTTAATCAAACAAAAAGTAACTGTTGAAATCAATGAAGCAGTTATGTGTAAGGGTTAGTTTGTGAGGTCAGACCTGATTTCTGTCACACGCAGGAAGATCCGTTGCACAGAGTGCGTAGGATTTCCTCTGTAATATGCAGCTCAAACAGCGTGAGGGACTGAAGTTTGTCCTGTGCTCAAAATGTGTTTGAGACTCTGTTTCTGCTTTTTGAAATGAGGAACTATTGGTTCTGTCACATCTCCTTGGAAGATAATAGTTACTATATAGACTGTCATTTTGAAACTTGTGTGTTTTCTTCCGTTAAAATACAAATGCACAAGCCTTAGTGAGTTGTTTTACCTCCTTCACTGTCAATATATTAGTGCAGCTCCTCATAGTTCACAAAATTAAACATATGCAATAGATTTTTGTCCCTGTTTAGAAGTTAATTATTGGTGTAATTGTGTGCTGTAAATGTAGGGTGAATCTCAGTTAATGACAAATGAGGTATATCATTTTCATCAGCATTCTGAAATGGATGAAAAATTATTTTCACTTTACTATTCAGTGTCCTGCATTGTCTGAAGTGTTTGGTGGTTCTTTTACAGACAGGAATCTGCCTGATGCCCAGAGTAACCTTGGATTATGGGGGGACGGCAAAGGGGAAGATGAGCTGTCACCTGAAGAAATACAAATGGTAAGTGTATCTTTTTGTCCATTTTATTGTATTTTCTGCTGTATTCACGTGTGTTACAGTACAGATTCACCCAAAGTCTTGTTTAATAGAATAATGGCATAACAAGATAGACCTTTTCTAAATGGCTTCCTTGTTCTTCTGGTAGCAGCTATTATTTTAAATTGCTACAAAATGCATACATGGAGCCATGAAGTTAGTAACAACTATTTTTCAATAACTGAAATTAAAATTGGTTTTTAAATTACAATTTTTAATTGCTTTTTTAGTCAGGAGACAATGGAAGTCAAGGCAACATCAGAAAAAGCATTTTGAAACTTATGAAAGAATAAAGTATTGGCCAGTTTTTACTTGGACTATTCTAGAACATACCTTAAATAGTTATACTATTTAAGAATAGCTAAGGAGTCATACTTCATTTTATTCCCTTTTTTTTTTTTTTTTTAGATGATCAAAATCAGATTGGGTTACAGGCTTCCTGTCACACCAGTATCTCATGCATTTTGCCTTTTTGCCATTTCCCTGTTATCAGCATGTTCATGTATTGTTTGATCCAATTCTGCCTGCTGTTGAACTGATAGAATACAACATTTCTGACCGAGGTGCAATTGCTGACAACCTGTCTGTTAGACCTTAGACCTCTTGGTATTCCTAAAATTTATGGTTTTGAACAAGGCTCACAATTTAAAATTCTTAGGAAACCTCTCTACGTTAGCACACATTGCCTTGTTTTATATACAGGCAGGCAGTTTTCAGACAGGTGAGCAGAGGGCTGCTGCAGTTACAAAGCTTCCTTGGCAGTGATTAGAGATGTTCCCAAACACACTATGCATCACCCTTCCCATCAGGGATCGGGGAGCTGCACATAGCGGTTTGTCAAAGAGGGAAGGTTCTGCAGAGGCTGCTCTTGATGCTCTCTCATTGTTCTTGAGTGCCAGTCTGAAATGTAAAGGCTTACTCCTGCTTTCTGCTTTCTTTTTAAAGAGAATTCTTTACATACTTTCATTCTTTTGTGTTCAGGCACAATATTAGCCCCCTTGCTGTAAACTTCCAGAGGATCAGGAGGAAACAAGTGTCAGAGGTGATGGCTGTGAAAGGGCTTGCTAATAACTGACTCCTAAATGTCAGATTGCTTTTTGTAGGCCTCACATTGTAATTAAGTTTTAAGCATGTTACATTCCTTGTCATGGTACTTTTGTGAATAAATACATTTCTTTTTCATTAAATTCTTTCATTCTTTTTAGAGTAAGGCCCCAGATACCTCATGACTTAGATGTTGCCAAAGTGTGTCAGTTCTGTTCTGTTTCTGTTACCAACACTGAAGAAAGATAAACATCTTAAAAGGCTGATATTTTTTTTTCCTAACCTAGGATTTGAATTTTTCCCTGGAATAGGTTATTATTTATTTGTGAGGGGGAGTGATTCCAGGCCTAAGTAAGAGAAAAATCTGTGTTCGTAGTTTAATGCTTTGAAGGATTTCTAGACTCCTCCATCTCCAATCCTAAACTGCTTACTAGGTGTTTGGACAGCTCTTCGTAGGGGAGAACCCACAGACGTTTTAAAAAATCCATTATTATTCTTTACCCATTCAGAGCTCTGCTGTGCTATGCTTTTCTTATTATATATATTTTTTAAACTTCTACTGGTTGTTTTACACTTACTTCTGCTGTGCTCTCAGAAGTTGCACTTCCTGTAAAAGGGGGCATAAAAATAACACTGATGCTCCAAATTAAATAAACTATAATATGTCTTTATTCCTAGCTTACACAATGCCTTATAGCTTACAAGAAAATTTATAACAGTGCCTTGATGTCAGTGCCATGATTAAGCCTAGAAAAATCACTTGGGCTGGAAACTTGAGATCTCAGCTTTAAGTTCATCAGTCTGCTCTGTGGGGAAAGAGACAAATGTCCTGGTCTCTTTAAAGAAGCAGATGATCAAAATGCTACCAAAATAAAATACTTTGAAGTCCTATATGTATTAATACACTGAAATACTATTACTGCTCTTGTGCCATGGCTTATTCTTTAATTTCTCTGTGCGAGTTTACCTTTAAAATTTGTTTTTGTTATTGACTCTCAGTCCTTGTGTTTTAGTTCTAGGGAACTAGAATTGAAAAAAGCATGCAAAGTGAAGGTACCGTTAGAACAGCCTCCTCTCTGCTTATAACTTATTCTGAGATTTGCAGAAAGCTGGTTCTGAGCTGTACGTCTGAATTTCCTGTTGAATCTTGCTGTGGTTGTGATCTCTCCCAGAGCAGATTGCTCCTGTGTACCTCGCCACCAGGGCAGGGCTGTCTGCATCTCTGCTGCTTCTCACACTGACGAAGTAACAAGCATGAGTTACTTCCACGTTGTGCCTTGGAAGGAGTCTACATTTATTATGGTCTTACAAAGCGAGTCAGAATTCAGTTGTCAAGTAGAAAGCGAGGCAGTTGTTTGTAGTTGCAGCGAATGCTCTCCAGTGAGGGTGTCATTTCTTGTCAGGCCATTTTTTTACCGTTGGATTAGATTGCATGTTACTGTCAAACTGACACTAATACATGGATGCTCAGAGCATCGCTCTGTTCTGTGGACCTACCGTGATTATTTGGTTTGCTTTTATTTTCTTTTGGTTTATGAACACTGTAACTAGCCAATTTACAAAATCTAGGGATGTCAGTGGTGACCATTTCACAGCGAAACTGCTCTTCCAGCGCATTTTTGAGGAAACTTAGAGCTAAGAGTTGGCCTTTATTAGTAAAAGTTGGATACTGTATAGTTTCATTCCTAACAGACCTTACAGTTACTGGATATAAGTGTAACTAGGAGGTAATTTGAGTACTTCAATGTACATTGATTTTTTTCATTGCTCACTTAAACCCCTCATACTTACTTGACAATATTTAATGACTTCATTGTGCTCTTAACACAGGGATCAAAGGGTCTTTACAAAAACGTAACAAACCCTCACAACTTTAATTTATTCACTCAAAGGACAGTTAATTATTTCTCCTCTGCATTGTTTGCTGTTACAGAGAGGTTAATTCGTACTTTTTGAACACTTGATTTGTGAAGTGTGGGCCAGCATTTAAGTTACTCAGCAAATCCCACAGCCCTCAGAAGAGGGTAGGTTACAGTGTAGAAGCTGCCGTGTTGATTTTAAACTGGGATGTGTTGTATCAAATCATACTTAACAATTCTCAGTCATGGTTCTGTGATCCTTCCTGTGGGTAAAAATAATGAATTAAAGCCCCTGCTGCAGCAGCAGTTTCTGCTGCAGCAGAATTTTACCCACAGGAGAGAGCTTTACATTGCTCAAAATGGCTGCAGACTATTGTATGATTTGCACAATAAATTTCAGTTTATAACCCTGAGTACAGGTATATTAATTGCTTTTGTAGTTATTGTGAGCAGATGTCTTGTGGTTATATTGAGTGGGAAAAATCTGGCTCTGCTGTCTGAGTTCTGAAAATATCTAATTTTCCCTGACTCTTTGTTTGTTTGGTTTTTGTCTTGAATTCAGGTACAGTACATGTAATGACTTACCTCGTGGCATAACAAAAAAGAACTGTGATTGTTTCTTCTATGCGTTAGAGTTTTAGACGTATCTTAAGCAGTTTGTCACTTTACTCCTTACTTGGGTAACAGAATATTTCCCTGTCATAAAAGAGACTCCTTTAATAAGCCATAAATCAGAGCAATACTGATCACTGGAGTTTGGTTTATGTTCCCATCATGTAAATCCCTCTGCGACACACTGCTCTGTGATGTGTCCTGCGCTCTAATCTTGTGTTCAATTGACTGCTTTAGCATATCTTACCGCTGCCTGTGTCAAGCGGTCCAGCAGCCATGATTTCAAATTGCGAAGATCATTCAGCAGTTTGAAAGGCAATCCGTGCCAGTGCAGGGTTTTAAATATCAAAGAGACTTTTTAAAGAATACTTTCTCAAGTGGATTTGTGCTATTTGTAAGGGATTAAAATCATGCACTGCTTCTTTATTGAAAATTTGCATCTTAAATGAGTTATAGTCTCAGTTTTACTATGGCAGCAAAATAGGGAATCTTTTATGTTGAATATTTGCGCAGAAATACTTATCCTTACAAAAGTCAGAAAAACAATTACCACTTGCTGGCCCCATTTAGTCACTTAAGGACCAGCCACTCGATTCAGTGCTAAATCTCATGGCTGTTTCATCGCTCTGTTCCTTAAGGCTTAGTTCTGAGGTGACTCCACTGAAACTAGAGACATGCAGTGGTGTGAACTTAAAGGAGTGCAGCGATGGAACACCTTTAACCATCCACCACTGTGATGTAAATATCACTGTATGAGTCAGTTATATTTCAACAAATGCTCTGCTCTGTAGGAGACACTGCAGACAGCAGTGACAATGACATCTGAATGTACTGCAACACTGATACTTTATTTAACCAAACCCTTGCATCATTAGGGTGGAAATCAGTGGGGCTTCAGGGAGCTGTGCAGAATGTTCCTCTCTTCCCCCTTGACCCTTGGGGCTGGACTCCTTCCCCAAGGCTTCTACCCTGCAGTGAAGGCAACAGTGCCTCACAGGCCTTCTCCTCGTCTGTGATCTTGGACTCTGGAGTCCTTTAACCAAGGAGAGAAAGCTGCTCTTGCCAATCATGCAGATAGCGAACCTCTAATACAAAAGGAAATCTGTATTTTAAAAGAAAAAAAAATCATTTTTCATTATTCTTTGTGACATAAATTGCCTCTGTCAGGAGGCTAAACCTTTTTCTGAGATTCACTGTTACTCTTCCTGAAACATACCTGTCATTTCACAAATTAAGCCCACAAATTTCTGGTTTTTAACACGGTAACATTTAATAATTACCACAGTGACATTTAATTTGCTGTTGGCAGAGAGTCATGTACTGTCTCTCTGAGGTCCCGGTGGGCCTGAAGCAAGAGGAAGAATGTTACAGCACAAGGGGATGGTGCAGTGGTGTAGGATGTGAGAAGGAGGGAATGCAGGAGGAGTATTGCCTTTCCTTGTTTCCTTGCATTTCTGTGAAGTCTTGCTCAGCTCCTGCCGCCCCCTCTCCCTAAGCCAGCCCTAGCACCTGGTCCTGTGGTTTACTCATCTACCAGGAAACTCAGGTGAAAAAAAGTGGTGTGTGAGCTGAAATGAGACGAGGAACAGTGCTTGCTTGGGACTCTGTTTGTGGGGAGGGAGAGGAGCAGGGCAAAGTCCTCGGTGGCTGCACTAGATCTTTTTCACTTCACCCTGAGTAGCAGATGCACATTATTTCTTCTCTGTGTTAGTATTATGAAAGTACTTGATGTGGCAGAATTGTCAACTGGAACATTCTGGATCATTTCAAGGGACTTGTACATTAGCGTGTGAAGCAATGTGCTCAACGAGTTGCATAAGCTATCTAAGAAAGATCTTAAAAGACCGGGGCTAGAGACACTGGTGGTGTGATTGGGGCAGGGTGGGGGTCACAGTGGTGACTGTCACCAAACGTAGCAGTATAATAATGCTAAATTCACATACTGCTAGAGACTGGCTCTGTGAAAGAGGCTGTGGGTCAGGTGAACTATGTGCTGTACTAGAGCCACTCATTTTCACGTTGCATCTGAATGACGAATGACGTGGTGGTGTTTAAACTATTTTTAAATACTAAGTGCTTCATTTTCATCTCCTTCAGTAGCATGGCTCTGAAAGCAAATTGCCCATTTGCCTTTCACTGACATATATGACCCTCACCGTTATCATAATGCTCTCAGACTCAGACTTTTCCCCCTCTCCCCCCTCCTTTTGCTTTTTGTGCAAGTTGATAGCTATTTTCAAATACTTAGTATATTCTCAGGGCAACACCTCCTTTTCTTGCAAGCTTAAGCAAGCAATTCCTGTCGTACTGACTGAAAACCAGGTCTGACCTGTAAGCAGTGCTGCTTTATTGGTGTTTTCAGCTTTGACAACTCACAGCTTCTGACTTGAAAAGGGTCATGAGACCTTGCAAGATGGCTGAGAGTGCTGCTGCACTTCTACTGCTAATGAAATTGTAACGTGATTGAATTATGCCAAAATCCCAGTGTGTTAGGTAGGGTAGTTCAAAGAAAGGAGATTAACTGAACTAGAGCAGGCCTTGCTGTCTTGCACAGCTCCCGTGTCAGATTCTTTGTGTTCTGAATCCTGTTTTCTGGTACTTGCACTGCTGCGTGAATCACTCCGGTTTGTCAGAGGCGCACAGCAGGTCACATTTGCAGTAGAAATGTGCTATCTCTGTGCGGACCAACTCTTTCCTGTCTTTGTCAGAGAAGTGCAAAGATCTCATTAGTTGTGTCTGTACCGCAGAGGTCCAGCAGTTACCGAGGCTTTGGCCATGTAGAATTAATTGGCAGAATACTTTTACTACGATTCCACTCCCTTCCCCAAAACGGGACTTGTGACCCTTCCGATATGAGGTGCTCTGCTGGCCCTGATGGCAGGAGCTGCTCGGCTGGGGCAGGACACAGGGCTCCCCAAGAGCAAGTGGCTGTGGGGCAAGGAGCGGCATGCTGCAGTCCCCCTCAGCTTCTTAACCTGCTGTAGCTGGCTGCCACCCTGCAGGATCAAACTCATTTGGGCACCTTGAAAATCCCAGCTCAGCAGGTCCTATCGGGTTCTTTCGAAAGCACAGTCCTATGATGTGGTTCCCAACAAGCTCCACTACACGTGGGATGCTTTTCTCAGCTGTGCTTTGCCTGTGCTGATTTTGTTTCAGCAAATTGCATCACTGTACTTCATGCATGATCTGTAATGAATCCTAATGATCTGAATCAAGTACATATGAAAACTCAGAGCTTGTTTTCCTCTATAAAGTCTTCTATTTATGCTTGTATTTGAAAAATGTAGTGCTAGAAGTGCATTTAAATATGTCATTGATTACTCATGAGTTTTAAGAGGTCGACTGCAAAAACTAAAGCCAACGCATTTGTAAAGTATGGATTACTAGATGTCAAAGTATTTCATATTGTAACAAAATCTAAAAGCTCTTAACTTCATGCCATGGGCAGTACATGACTAATGTGAAGAACAGTGCAATGATGTCGTGAAGAGAAACACATGCTTTCACAAGCATGAAAGCTTTCTCCTCTAAAATAACAAGGGACAGATTCCATCCGCTGTATTTTCCCTTACTGCAAAGTAACGAGCAAAATCTTCCAAGTTATTTTGGGGTTTGTTTCATTAATGGGAGAATGACAAGTGCTACAGTGACTGGTTATAAATAAGCAGAATCATATTGTTAATTTAGGCCAGTCTTAGTAATTCTTGAGGATCTTTCCAGTGGAGATGTATTGTAAATTGGTTGCAAGGAGAGGCGGAAGTTGGTTGATTGGGGTGGGAGTTAAGAAAGTTCTGAGTCCAAGCACATGAACTCGTGTGTAATTTCCTTCTTCCCTTCCAGTTTGAACAGGAGAACCAGAGACTTGTTGGTGAAATGAATAATCTCTTCGATGAAGTCAGGTACAGTCTTCTGTTACTTGGCAGATGGCTGCACATGCTGGTCCCATGCCCCGGACAACATCCGCACCCAGTGAATTTGCTGCAGGATGCCCGACTGTGTGAACAGTAGTGGTGTGGTAGAAGGAGGGATGCAACAGGAGCGCCCAGGAAACAAACTGTATGAGTTTACACATAGTGCTGTCCCACAGCGTAAAGATGGCTGAGTGACATACAAATTATCCAAAGCAGTAGTGGTTAAACCTGGAAGGTTTACGTTCTGCCCCAGTTAAGTTTTAAAGGTTGTCTTCCATTCGTACCACGTTGTCTGCTGCGTACAGTCAGCAGTGGGGAGGAGCAGTCAGGGACCCCACGCAGAGAAAGACTTGCCTTTATGGCAAAGGGGCTCCGCTTGCTGTGCACAAAACCTGAATGGCCAACTCAAGCTAGAGCTTTACTTTTGGGATACTAGAACTAGGCAAGGTGAACTCCACAGTTTGTAGTAGCATTTTAAAAATGGAATGTCAAAATTAACTCCTTAGGGTCCACCATGGATTCTGTTATATTAGATGAAGGCAGGCAGACAGCTGTAGCTCTCGCAGCGAAGCCTGCTGCTGACTGAGAATCTCCAGGTAGTGTCTTTCCCAGAGCTTCACTGCGGGCTGGTCGTCTTCCAGCCATGAACTGTCGAGCTACTGTTAGACTGCTGCTGCCCAACAACACAGCTGTGTGTTTGGAATAGTCTGCTTACCGGGTTAGAACCTTGACCTGCAGCAGCAGGAAATGTTTGTTTGCACTAGTTTCTGATGCAGTGTTTCTATTCTTTGCCAAGACAAATTGAAGGAAAAGTGGTGGAAATCTCCAGATTACAAGAGATATTCACTGAAAAGGTCTTGCAGCAGGTTAGTAGAATTTAATACTACAGCAGCAAATAGAGCTTGATTTTCTTGGGAGTATTTTGGTCTTGGCTGCATGCAAGATGAAAACATGAGATTAATGATGAAAATTTTTGATGCAAATCTGAAGGAAAATATTTTGGGGTTTTTTTTCAAATGCAAAATGAAGATATTTACTGTTGTTACTTCTCGGAATGTACTGGGACTGGAAAATGGAATGTGTTAGCGTGACCCCTCTGCCTCAGAATTAGTGTCCTGTTAAATGTGTTATTTAGCAGCAGCTTTTCTGGAAATGGTGGCACCTCTTTCAAAACAGCTGGCAAAAATTAGAAAGGTTACATTTGGTTGTAGACAAATGGGAGAGTTCCTATTGATGGCAGTGGTCTCGACTCAGGCTCATAAAATCACAGGTAAAGAAATTAGAACTTAATCGACTCTACACCTTTGCATAACTGAAACTAAGATGTTAAAAATACTAGATTTTATCTCTGAGTTCTGCTTGTTCCCCAAGTCCTTGCAAGTTTTTTTTTCCCCTAACCTTCATCACTGTTTCTCAATTTTATTTTTTGTAACAGGAAACTGATATTGACAATATCCATCAGTTAGTTGTGGGTGCAACAGAGAATATCAAAGAAGGCAACGAAGACATAAGAGAGGTAACATCTCCCAAGCTGTGTTTTAAACCCACTTGTTTATCTTACATTTCAGTTTTGCCCAAGTGTTGCTTTAAACAGCATGTGAGAGCTCACCCTCAGTACAAGCACAGCGTTTGTGTGGCGGTGTCAGGACGTGACTTTGGAAGAACCGTGTGAGTTAGCCAGGGTGCTCATTAGTGGGCACTGCTTGCCTCGCTAACCATGATGTGAATAGCTGTACAGACCTGCAGACATCCACTTAGCCTCACCAATTTTTTTTTAACATGAAGGTGACCTAGCATGCATCTAAGCACCTGTGAAGTTTTGTTAAAAAAGAGAAAAAAATAAAAAAGGGCGGGGGGAGAAATTGCAAACTACGAATAAAAGACAGCGCTGCAATTGTTGAAACTGGAGTTAAATGCTGAGGGTTAGCAGAAGTCTCTTTACCACACTGAACAACATCATCTCACATGCTCCTAGTAAACCAATCACCTACCCCTTTGTCTTTCTTACTAATTAGAATGAAATGTTTTCCTTCTAGAACTGAGATTTCTGTAAAAAAAAAAAAAATCCTAAATTAGGAACTAAGTGGCTCAGTTCTTTTTCTCCCTCCTGAAAGCACACAGAATGTGTAACTCAAGGGTGAGTTACCTACGGCTCAGCAATCCTGAGTGTGCATTGCACATGGCATGAAGGGATTATTGATTCATTTCTCCCGTTTGTTAAGTAGAACAAAGTTTCCTAAACCATACTGAGAGGCAGTAGAGAAAGGTGATAAATAGAAAACTTTGTCACTCACGTTAATGTTTGTAGCACATACATTAAAAAAAAAAAAAAAACAACCAAAAACTATTCCATATGTTTAATCTGAAAAGTGAGAGAGAAAAACAGGTCCCCTGCTATATGTTGTTCTCAGTTTTGTTAAGTGTGTGGTCAATAAATTAAAAAAAAAAAAAAAAACAACCAAAAACTATTCCATATGTTTAATCTGAAAAGTGAGAGAGAAAAACAGGTCCCCTGCTATATGTTGTTCTCAGTTTTGGGAAGGAGAAACCAAGGAAAATCTTGCTGTGCTTGCTGCTTGCTCTGAGACTGCAGTACGTGAGTGACAGTGCTATGTCATCCTCTAGAAAGTTGTCATGCGTTTGGGTTTTGTGGGTTTTTTTGTGGTTTGGTTTTTTAGTCAGAAGCTGTTTATTAGAATGATGAACGACAGAATTTCTAACCACAGAATTTCACTTTTGCAACTTAGAACTGTACATGTGTACGTTTTGATGTAGTTCTTAATGTTTTGAGTGTATTTCCATTGTGTGGGATTTGGGGATCTTTTTGGTGTCATTTTGCCTTTTTCTTTTTCTAAATAACCAATTTAAGATCTTGAGAGGAACTCCGGGGTGATAAACGTGAAGTGGTAGAGCCAACCTGACCATTACTCACCTGAAATTAATGGCAGGTTTCGTTGTTTCTCTTGTGGGAGAGAAGAGTGAAGCCACTCTCAGTCATCGTGGGTTGTCATTGTTGACGTTCTACTGTATGTGTACCGGTGGTGGTAATGGAGGTAACTTTTCCTTGCAGGCCATCAAAAACAATGCTGGATTTAGAGTATGGATCCTATTCTTCCTTGTGATGTGTTCATTTTCCTTGCTTTTCCTGGACTGGTATGATAATTAAGGATATAATACTGTCTACATACTTTGATTGTACAGCTTTTGACATCTTTTTCAATGGAGCAGGGTATGTGGTACACCTGTACATTATGCATTTTTTCATACTGCTATGATGGAAATGTTTTCCAATAAACAAACATGTATGTATGCATTAGAGCAAAGGGAGTTGGTAGCATTCATTTTAAATCCCTTTATCGAACATAAAGCCACACTTAATCCTCTGAAGAACACAGAAACCTTTCAAAGAGCTGATAAGACAGCTGCAAGCTGGAGCATAGCTCACAGAAAAAAGAAAAAAGGATGCTGGTTTTATCACTGTCACCCACCCTCCTGCAATGTTTAACGTCCAGCTCCCAGTGCGCAGACCAGATCAAGAGAAAACTGTTCCTTTGCAAAAGCATCTACACTGTCTTAGGCTTTTATTTAACGATACCACTTCAGTACATCGTGATCATTTTGCACATGTATGACCTCTACTTCTAATCCTCTGGAACTACTCGAGTTGCAGATCAGCTTGATGTAATTAATAGTAATAATAATGATAAGAAGTCAACTGAAGAGCTTTACTTCTAGGTGAAAAGAGAGACAACGACACAAACAGATTGTGCAGTGAAACATGTTCTGGGATGTCAGAACAAAGCCAAAGGATCGACAGTATTAAAGCCAAACTCTTAAAAGTACTAAAATTGGGAGCAATTAGTTAAATAAAAAAAGTCTCAGCACCAACTGTAGATAATAATTAATAAACTCCTTTGCGTTAAATGAGAGGGGAAAAGGGGTTTGACTTTAAGAAGCATAAGCCTTATGATCTAGGAGAAAGAGATTACTTAGCTTTTTAAATGTTCATTGTTGTGAGAGAGAAATAAATTGTTTCTCATCTGTATTTACTTGTGCATTGAAGTTTTTATTGTTCTAAATTTAAGGGGAGGAGATGTATCATGAATCATTTCTGTGTTGGCCAGTCTTGGGAAGAGGTCTTCCCATCTTGTAAAATCTGAATGTCCTCTCTAAATATGTTGATATGAACCGTGTGTTTTACTCTCTTCTGAAATGTACATTTCTACACATTCTGTGCAACAACCAGCAGCATCTTTACTCTGCACAGTGAAAATGTCAAAAGTTACATGTGAATTCATTACACTCAGTAAAGCATACGCCTCTTGGAAAATGCAAACGTATGTTTGAGTATCTTAACATAAGCTTGACATTTTTAAATGCAAAGAAAAATTTGGCACATAATTTATTGCTTTTAATGCATTCCACATACCATAATGACTTAAAGCCTTTTACAGTTATACTGTGTAATGCACATTTCCTATCAAACCTGGAGATTTAAGTAATAATGGTTATTTTAACTGTATTGGTAAGAAAAATTGATAAAGCAACTCTACTGGAGAAAAATAAAAGTAGAGCTGACCATGTTTGTAATATTACAGATCTTGAGAAACAGCCCAGACTGATGTTTTCCCTTCATGTTTGTAGAGTACCAAAAAAAAAAAAGGAACTTTTGACATGTCCACTCCACCTTGTCCCATTCAAGTTACATGAACAAAAGAGTTACTCACTTGCCCCGATGCTTCACACACTTACTTTCTCTGTTAAAGTAATAAGATGTCTCTCTTTTTTGTAGTATATAAGGTTTGTAATAAAAATGAAAAAATGGTTTCACACAAAGAATAGGTAAATTCGTAATTACAATGGAAGGTTAACGTGCATCCACAATACTATGTTCTACATCTTTTGCCCTCCCAAGCCATACTTTGACAGTTCTATTCCTCACTCCGTTTCACATGTCACTTTAAAACAGCCAGTTGTGTTATCTAATAAGCTATTCTTTCACTGGTGGTGCTCTGTGGTTTAGAAAGTATCAAACCGCAAACCATACATAAACTGAAACTCTAATTAATAAAAAAGGAAAATGTTAACATAATAAGATAAAATTTAGATACAGCACTCCCGCAGTTGTATCCAACAAATTATGCAGTGGACCACATCTACTGTGCAGAGGCTTTCTCCCTCTTAAGTATGATCACAAGATGTTGTTTCTCATTAGCACATCCTGACCTGTGTATCTTCACACTGTCCTCAACATCCCTCACTAAAACTGTCTGTGTTCTCCCATAATGTCTATCATCTAGTTTGTGTTTCAGTGCACATCCTTACCAAGATGCTAAAGCCACAGTGGAAATGCAGTTAAATCCAGTTGACAGCAATAATAAAACATTAAGCATGCCTTGTTGCAGAGAACTTCATTATCACTTACAAATAAACAACAGTAAAGAAAATGTAAGAAAAATGCTACCTGACAGTTTCTTTCTCCATAAGTGTCATTACATTACGCCCTTGACATCAGTGCTGACTACCAATTCTTGCTTGAGCCAGAACTAAGTATCTAACAGAGCTTTCAGCTAACCAAGAGATCACTCTAGTTATGGCTGGGATGTTTCAGTTTGCAAAATGACAACGGATAAACAAGTTAATAAATAAAGTGGCTGTTCAGATAACAGAACACATGATTTATCAAAGGTCCAAGCCCTGAAAATCCAGTGAAGAAATCTGTCAGTATCCAATAAACTGCAAGAACGTATCTAACATGGGGATTTTTTAACATTGAAAATGGTGTCAAAGCTCTGAAGCGATGCCGATATGCACCTTGGTTTATGCCCATGAATGTTCTGCAGCAAGTTTTTGGTTTGGGTTTGTTTTTTTGTTTTGGTTTTTTTTTTTTTTTTTTTTTTTTTTTTTTTTTTTTTTGCAAAGCAGTATCAGCAAACAGAAGCAATTGCACCATAAACATGAGTTACCTCTAAATTATCCGTAATTATATTAATGAAAAGTTCCTTAAAGTCCCTTAGTTACCTTCGAATGACATAGTGTTAATAATTAGCTTATCATACTAAGCTGATTTCTCAGCAGCTTCAGTCTCCTGTTCAGACAGTTTCTCTTCTGACAGTACCGTCATCCACGGGGACACTGAGCGCGTAATGGTTTGTTTGGCCAGATTGTAGTGGTTTATGACTGTGTAAAATTTCCCTCGAGCGCTGGAGTCTTGTTCAGAGTAGTAGTTTTCCAACCCAGCTGGAATGCACTGATTATTCTGAAAGGAAAATCCATCACTTAGATTACAGATAGATAAAGCCCCATACATACCAGAAGTAGGGTATACTTTGGTTTCGACTTTTCCTTTTAGTCTGAGCCAACATGCACTTTCTGCGAGTCGAGCTGCAACATACAGCAGTTAACTACAGTGTCGTCCTACTGTGTTCACAATGTTCCTCCCTGCAATCCTTCAGCTACTAGCACGTTTGACAGGAAGACCAATCTGGGTTTATATGCCAGAATAATTAACAGACAAGAAAGATGCTCACCTACAACTATTTTTAAAAGTACTCAACCTCTAGTTCCAGCTGTATTTTCCTGCTTTTTCCTCCCAACCTAGTTCCAGCTGCTTGTTCTACGGTTACAAATGTTTGCATCCTACCACTGGATTAGCTTTAGGCTCTTTAATTTGGTGTTTTCAGCCTGAAGGACAGCAATTGACACAGA
Organism: Buceros rhinoceros silvestris; assembly: GCF_000710305.1. Lineage (NCBI taxonomy): Eukaryota > Metazoa > Chordata > Aves > Bucerotiformes > Bucerotidae > Buceros > Buceros rhinoceros. The sequence goes on from NW_010397135.1 coordinate 64,060, forward strand.
TGTATTGGTGCTCAGGCATGAACAGTTCTGTAGCCCAGTAAATACGCTGTACAGAGAACACACTGTGGGTGCAAGCGTGTGCACACATACAGCATTCATTCTTGACTGTCAGAAAGGTGTAACCAACAGCAGGCTTTTAGAAAGCCATCTTCAGCTATGGGACTACATATTTCATTTCCCAGAAGTGTAAGAGCGCTACACAGGAACTGCGAGATGCTCAGAGCTTTTGAAAGTGAAATACCCCATTTACAGAGTTAAATGTTAGGTAGGATCCAAACTTTGCTGTCATCTTAAAAAACAAAGGGTAATGCACCATGAGTGTACATGGTCAGCAAGTATCGTCTAGCAGCCGTCCCAGTGACAGTACAGTAAAAGCCTGCGAAGCACCTAGTTGCACTGAACGAAAAAATGACTTGGACGTGTGCTGTGACACCCAGGTTTTGCTCCAGAAGGCAATGGGTCTCTCTGCAGGTCCTCTGCCATATCTGCCAGTCCAGGCAATCTTGCCTGACACCTCAGAGGGCTGGGGCAGTCATTTGGGCAACTGAATTGACCCTCTATAAGCTATGAGTAGCTGCAGCTTGAGGAAAAATAAGTTTAATCATTTCTACTCTGTTTTAAAAACATTTAGGCTGTTTGAACTTCCTGCTCCCAGCACCAGAAGACTAAAATTTATAACACTACAGCACAGCAACTGTGAACTGCTGCTGTTCTCGCAGACCTTCACAAATGAAATTGAGTATTGTAAATCTCTAAGCACAAAAACACATGCAAAGATGTCATTGTTTTTAGGACCAGATGCTACCTCAAATGTGCCCACGTTTACTTTTGCTTGTCCAAAAAAAAAAGTGGCATAAATGTGCAGCAGTATCAATAGTTCCAGATAGTTTAAGTCATAAAGCACAAATGATTGCGTTAAGATCCTGGAGACAGTCTTGGCTTAATAGAAATTCTGCATCCTAAAAAAGTTAAGAGTGAAGAAAAAGCATCAAAAGGTAAGAAAACAAAAAGGACAGCTTGCCAAAACAGGCCTACAGGTAGTCTCTGAAGCCGCCTGCTCCCGCTGAATGCAATCTTGTGCCAACTTTGACTGCTGAAAGACCTGCTGTCACCGGACTAACAGCCCTCCCACGGAGTTAACACCTCATGGGTTCTAACCTGCTTGTGTGCCAGCAGCTTTGGTATATGCCAGACTCGCAATAGCGCTCAAAGTCACCACTCCCACCCAGGTTCAGTGTATTTGTTATCTTGTTAATGTAGCAGCCAGGGCAAATCCTCCCTCAGTTCTGTCTGAAGTAGCACTACAAAGCAGACACTTGTGCCTGTTCAACGCTGTTTAAGTCAGCAAGAGGTTTCCCCATGGCCAAAATCATCCTATATGCCAGCTGCAAGACCAGGACCTAGATTTAAAATAAAAATCCAGGAATCTGAAATAGAGCTACTTGAGATGCACGTTCACCTACATCAACCATGCCATCTTCGGGAAGTATTTTCCGTGCTTTGTCTGGGATAACTGACATTACTTCTGATGTGATAAAATGACTAAGAAGTACATAGACACAGACATCTTTGTAGTGATTATTTCACACAGCCATGGGATGTAATCAGAACGCTAAATATTTAGAACAGAGAAAAGAACACAATCCACTGCTCTGATGAAATCTGCCAAGGAAATTCAAGCAAATATAATTATTAGTGAAGACAAGCTGAGATTACTGCCAGTCTAAAAAAACACCACAGAATCTTGTGCCGCTTTTAGAAGCAATTTGCCTTGTAACAGGCAGAATGACTCAGTAACGTTATTTTTTGTAGTCACAAACACGCACAACATTTGACAGAAGAGCCTAAAGAAACACACAGCAGTTTCCATCTTGGCTTAGTTTTTGCTCCCAGGATTTCACACTTCTAGAAAAGATGGGAAAAACCTCCCCTTTTACTCACTGCTCCTTGGGTACTGCCCCAGGACAGCCCCTTTTGCTTAGCTCCTACAAAAGGCAAGTCATGATTAGGAGGCAAGTCGCTCAGGAGTGACTGAGCGATGGGAACTGGTGCTGACTGTCATCCTGCCATTTGCCTGAGATTTTCCGCTTATGCAGATCATTTCTTTCCATCCTTCTTATTTGTTTCTGTGGTTCCCAGATAAAAAAGTAGTAAGGAAGGCCATGAGGAGAAACTGTGATGCTCCCGAGTGAGTTGCTAGTCTCCTGTTGCTTTCAGAACCCTTCTGTTCCAGAAATTAGTTCTGGGATAAGGCCTTTGTTGCCCGAGAAAATCCTGGTTGCCAGCCTGTATCATTAAGATGACTCCTTTTTTTCCTTTGACAAAAAGGCCCCAGGGGTATTCACTTACAAAGAGTATCTTCTGTCACATTAACTTGCTGGATCAGTAATTTCAAATTTATTAATAGAGGATGGTGGTGTCTTCAATGCACTGAAATTACTCCGTTGTGCTGTCCGTGGGCCTGACAGAACACAGGTGCCTTGGCAACGAAAGCTAAAGGGGAACAGATGCAGTATGGAGCATACTGAGTCCCTGGAGAAATTCCTCCAGGGTGTAAATGCACTCAGGTCTTTGAGGAAGACTCCCATGAGTCACACCAATAGCCAGCTGAGTGCTTCAGAGGAGAGATTTACACAACAGCAGTAATAGGGCTCGGTCAGAAAGCTTGAGCAAGCACAAAATTGAGGCTTGAGCAGTTTAAGGCTGCTATACAAAGGCAAGTAAGCACCTTTTTAAGCACACCTTCAAGCCCTGGATGCGCAGGACCACAGAAAGGCTGGAAACACTGAGACCTTTGGCACTGCTCCATGTATGAGAACATCAAAGCAGAGAAGTCTGACTCACAGCTGCGGCAGCTCAGCCTTTATACAGATTCCCATGGTGCCTAGCTTCCTGAGTCAGGGGACACCTCTGCCCTGAACCAGGAAATCACATCAGCACCCAAAGCCCAGGGACATCTAGGCCAGAGAATGATGTTGAGTCCATCTGAAGCATGAAGCCAGCTCACAGAGACATTGGTCACAAGGTGACAAATGACTTCATCTCCCTCAGAACATCTGTGCCATGCTGTGCCACGATGTATTATGGACTCTCCCCCAAAAAAGATGCAAAGGCAACAAACACAAATTCATGTCAACACTGCTTGTTTCAGGCCTGGTGTCGTTTGCTGATGTGTTAATCCTGTAAAACTCCGAAGAGTCACGTGACTAAAGACGCTATGTCTCCTGGCATTAAGCCATCAAGTAGCTACAGAACAGCCTCCACAAAACCCAAACACCAGGAGAGAGTAATAGTAGCACAGCCCTGTGTATGTGCTGCCCCTTAAAAATAAAGCATAAGCTATGGGACATTCTGCCCAAATTCTGGTTTAAACACAGGGCCCCGAGGAGAGAAACCCAACCAGATTCTGTTCACTGAAATGTAGCTGAGAAACTGTTCTCCCCTTAAATGTTCGTGACACTAGGAAGAAAGGACAAAAGAGGCCAGAAGGCTGCAGCTCAAAGGAGGGGACAACGTGGTGCGAGAAGCAGCAGGCTGTTACCAGACTTACGGCAGGAGTATGTAACTGGCCATTCCTGTTAAGTCAGGATCACATCAAGATAGGCTTGGTGGGAACATATCCCAGATTGCTCAAAGCCAAACGAAAGCTTAGGAAGAAAAAGGCTGTCATCCCATGAGATACGAGCACAGCGGGGTTTCAGTGCTTCTCTGACAAAGACAAAACAACAGCAGCAGAACCAAAAGTTGGATCTCCTGAATTACAGTCAAATATTCTAACCGCAGTTATCTTCTGCCCTTGAACCAAGGGAAACCAGTAGCCTAAAACTGAATGCTTGGAGCTAAGTTAGTCCAGCAGGGCATCACTGATTGTAACTTTGGACTAGATTCTTGTAAAATATTCATGCCTGCAGGGACATAATCAAAAGCCCTGAACAGGACTGTCAAAAGAGTGCTGCCTGAGGCAGCCATTCCTTCTTAAATCCTTCTGAAGATGACTCTAAGTACCCATTTGATTCATTACGGGACTAAACATTCTTAAAAAATTAGAGGGAAGAATGCCATCATCACTGCTACTTTTCTTACCTAATTACAGCCAAGTTCAACTCCGCTAAATTTACAACTGAGAAATCAATGATACCTTTCTGACTCTCAGCCCAGGTCATGGCTGAGGAGCCAGCACTACCATGATGAAGCGAGCCCCAACCTCCCTTTCCATTAGCTCCAGTGTTTTTTCCAATAAACGTGTCTTCCCTTTTTTGCAATGACTTTCGGCCTGTGGCAGGCTTGGAGGCCATGGTTCTAAAACAGAAAGTCCTTTCTACAAAAATAACCCTAAGGTAACTCTGCTGCTTTTTATGAGAACATCACTCTACTGTTTCTTTGACACATATTCCAAAGTCATTTTTTTTCCTCTGGGTTTTATCATCTCTTCTTTCCTAAGACACAGGAATTTGGAGGAACATGCAACATTAAACCACATGACCCAATAAATGAGGGCTTTGTCCAGATAACTGCAGATGCAAGTAGGTTTGAAGGACTCTGGCATTGGGTCTTTCACTGTATTTTCAGTGTTTAAAGCATCATTGTAACAACATTATGAAAATTGTGCAGTAGTACAACCACAATTATAAATTAAGCAGAAAAACATAACAGGAAGTGCATCAACCCATGAAAACAAACACAAATTTCTATGCAATACAACATGACTTAATCAAGGTTATGCAAAAAACAACACAGAGGATATTACATACTCCCCTGTTTTTCTAGAACGTGTACACAATTTACCTTGAAAACAAATCCTTCTGGACAGGTATGATCATACTTGTAAACCTTGTAGACTACCAGAAATACAACACACGTTAAGAATGCAAGGGCAAAAAGGACCAGCACAGTTACCTGTAAAAAAAACAAAAAACAGAAAAAACAGGCTGATGTTAGTAATGTACTGCTTACTGTATTGCTGTTTGCTACTGTAGGCAGCAGCTATGAGTGCACTTTAAAGGATAAACACAGCTTCTTAATTATTGAGGGAGAACAGGGAAGCACCATGTGCGTGCTTCTACCTCCCCCTTCTTGGAGAAGGAAGCGGATGATCTGTTCAGCAGCCCATCGCCTCTGTACTGCAAGGCTTTTTTGGTGGTATTTCACTTCAGTGCACAGAAGGCCAGAAGGACACATGGAGGTAGCTTGGGTCTGCCGCTTTTTCAGTACTTGGATGATGGAAGTCTAGTTTAGGTCAGCTGGGAAGCACGTGTTTCCCCTGTGCCTGTCCAAGAGTGGAGCCAGATGACAGTGAGTTAGCACAGGTGTCATCCAGTTAACACAAAGGTGACTCTAGCACAGCAAGGAGAAAGTAACATCTGCCCTCTTGCTAGGATGAGAGTTTGTTCCTCCACCCGCAGTCTCCGTACTTGGTTGCTCAATGCTTCTTAATTTATAGATTGAAACACTATTTCTTCATCACACAGAGACTATGCAGGAGTAGTTCACCTTGCCAGATCTGTAAGGGAACACACCATGCTCCACACAGGGCTAGGGTGGAGAACTTCTGTTACACTGCTGTCCACAGCGCTCACAGGCATGCCTTTACGGACTGCACTACGTGGCACCGACTTTTCAGTGTCCTTAGGTACCTCACTGGTCCTCAACTTGGCCTGGAAGGAAATCCAAGACCCACCTTAAGCTGAACCTGAAATCAGTGTCAGTATCCAGATCCAGCTAACTTAACCCAGGAATAAATTCCGAGCAGCTGGAGACCAGCAGCCTTTCAGGTGAGATGGGAGACATAACTACCTCTGGAATTACCTCGCCCACTGACAAGAGAAAAAACAAGAGTCTGGCCTAGCAGTTACACTGCAAAGCTCCCTAATTCAGACCTGGTTTTGTGGAAGGTTTGAGCTGAGGCAAATGGAATTCATTACCTGGGAGAATATCCCAGATGGATGTGTTTATTATTCTAAAGCCTCTACTGATAGTCAAATGAGTAACTCAAAGAGATTATACACTAAGAGTGGTTGAGCTTGGAGGTTTTTTTTTGGAAGTCAGAAAGAAGCCAGCACGTGCTACAGCATAAGAAACAGTAATAAACAGAAACGAGATTATATGATTACTTAATTAAAATAAAGTATAGTATGATATATATTTTTAAAGAAGATGAGTAAGCCAGCTATATACATATCCTCAAAAGAGAACTTAGGGACATCAAGGTCAATTATGCAAAGAATAATAATCTGGTATTTGAGAAAGCAACAACAACAAAGAGCAGCTTTGCCTCTTGGTAAAAAACAAACAAACAAAACATACACTCCCTTTGTGATAAACCCCAGAACTAACAGGATTTGTAACAGTGCAAGCTGTGTGTGGTGGTGGGACTAGTGCACTGAAATGGACTGACGTGAACCTTTAGGGACTTCTCATGCTGGGGAAGCAAACTTCACCATAGGCAGACAACTGTGAGTGCTAAATGTCCTGGCAAAATAAGGTTGGGCAGTATCACATGCTGCCTGTCCTGGGTTCAACATGGAGGAA
>NW_010397136.1:0-16219 GCF_000710305.1 Buceros rhinoceros silvestris
AAAACCAGTCCATCGCATCCTTTCGGTACGGCGGAAACGGCCCCCCTTCTCAAACCGCGGCACACAGTGACTCAAATCTTCTCGTTGTTAGAGGAAAGAGGAGGAAACAGGAAAAAAAAAATGAACTGAATAAAAATTGAGATATATAGAGCACCATTGTTTCAGTCTGTGATATCACTCCGTATTCTGAAACATGGTGAATATTTAAAAACAAGTTAAAGATTAAACACAGTCTAGCTATTTGTTAATTGAAAAGAGATGAAACTATTCAATTGTCATTTCATATACGTGTTGCAAGTGTTTATGGCTGTGTTAATGTGTGGGATTATGTGTGTTTATACATATACATCCACATACATGTATTCATGTACATATTTATGCATGAGAGATGCCAGGTTGTATTTCCTTGTGAACAAAAACTAGTTCTGCTAATTAATAAATGGAGGAACAGGAGTAATACATTGAGAAGGTGGAAAGATTGCTATTGAGATCTGAAAATGTATAAAACTGATCATAATATAAAAGGGTTATTTTTACACTAGAAGAGCAGAGGAGAACAGAATATTAGCCTCTAAAGGCATTCTTGTAGTTTAGGATTTTGGGTCTAGGTCAGAAGGGGGCTTTCCCCTCCCTTCCCTTGTATTTTGGCATGAAAGGTTTTTGCCACCTTGGTTATGGCATGTGTGGGAGAAGGGGTACTGGCATTACAAAACACAGCCCCATCTGTAATTTCATGCCTGCCCTCTGGAGCCAAGCCATGTCAGTCAATGCCTCTGAATAAACATATAAAAAGCCACAAATCACATTGCTTTTTGAGTGTGCACTTTTTCAGTTTTAGCAGAAGGACAAAAAGAGAGAATTAGAAGCAGTCACCTCAGCCTGGGGCTGTAAAAGTTCTTCCGCACAGCAGGTAGCCTTTTTTCACTTTGCTGTTTACTGGCAGGGGCGGTAAGAAGAGCTGCCAGGAGGAAGGGATGCAGGGTGGCCAGAGACCCCCAACTCTGCATGGGCATCAGCTACTGGCAAGGAGGAGGAAAAAGGGTTCAAGAGCCAAGAATAGAGGCCCCACTGGAAAGCAGGAAAACCAGAATGTACCCCATAGCTCTCACGTTTTGCAGTGGGGGAGAGATAGCTGAGATGTCCCCTGGAAACCTGGTAACTCTTAAGCTTTGCATCCAGAGAAAGGCTACACATAATTGCAAAGGAAGTTTGTCCTGAAGAGTTCAGCTTGGAACTGAAATATGTGAGGTTAAAAGAGGTTAAATATGTTTCCCCCATTCTGGGTTTACTCCTTTCTCCTCGCTCCACCTCTGGCACAGATTGTGTGTGTGGGCTTATAGTAACTGGGGATGTGGATGGAGTGGGAGGAAGATATACATATATATATCTATTTATGTATTTAATACCACTGTTCGCTCTTTTCTTTCTGTCCTACAAGAGTTTAAGTGATGATTTGTGGTTCTCATTGGTTTTGAATTAAATTAAATTTCATTCCCCTCTAATTAGAATCTGCTGTTTTTCTCTGCCCATAGCTGTAAGCCGCGTGTTAAAGCTTTCCATTGATTTTCCAGCTTGAACGCTTTAGTTCTTTTGTTTATCTCTCAGAGGAGATAAATCTCCCCTGAGGGTAATTGTCACTTTTGCTACCTTTCAGTTCTTTCAAACGGTGACAGGCATACAAGGTGTTAATACAGCTTCTAAAGGGAATATTTCAGATTATATAGGATACACAACACAGCAGTGCATCAGCATTTCCTTTCTATACGACAGACATAGTAATAACGGCATTAAAATCTCCACTCAATGCATCAGGTTTTAAATCTCATGAGGTGTAGATATCAAACTGATGGCATAAGTGAGGGGGAAAAAAGTTAAAAAAAGAGTTCACAAAATGTTTTATGTACCTAAAAATACATGGCTGATTTAACTATGCTGAGAAGGCCGTGTTAGAATTTATTCCCTCCTTCAGCATTGTCTTGAAATGTTATTTCTCTTATAAACATTTCATCTGTGGTATTTCTTGTTGGTGAGTGTCTCTCTCTCACTGCCTCTCTCAGACTTGCTTCATAGCTGTACATGGTTTCACACACAGAAGTAACAGCATCTGGGATAAATGGAGAAAAGCACCAAGATCCTTGGACGGTGGGATGCCTACCCTTAAGAAATGTGGTATTTACTATGTGAGTGCGTGTGCTGGTTTTGGCTGGGATAGAGTTAATTTTCTTCATAGTAGCTAGTATGAGACAGTGTTTTGAATTTGTGCAGGAAATAATGTTGGTAATTCAGAGATGTTCTGGTTATTGCTGAACAGTGTTTACACAAAGTCAAGAACTTTTCTGCTTCTCACCCCACCCCACCAGAAAATGCACAAGAAGTTGGGAGGGTACTCGGCTGGAACAGCTGACCCCAACTGGCCAAAGGGATATGCCATACCATCTGATGTCATGCTCAGCAAACAAAGCAGGGAAAGAAGAATCAAGGCGGGGGGGCATTTGGAGTGATAACATTTGTCTTCTCAAGTGAACATTACATGTGATGGAGCCCTGCTTTCCTGGACATGGCAGAACACCTGCCTGCTGATGTGTAGTGAACGAATTCCTTGGTTTGCTTTGCTTGCACATCTTTTGCTTTACCTATTAAACTGTCTTTATCACAACCCATGAGTTTCTCATTTTTACTCTTTTAATTCTTTCCCCCACCTCACTGTGGGGGACAGAGCAAGCAGCTGTGTGGTGCCTAATTGCCGGCTGGGGTTAAACCACGACACAGTATGACTGACAAAGTAATGTGTCACTCAGTGAACCCTTGACAATTAACATCTAAAATTGCTGTTACATAACAGATTTGTATGTTTTATTCTGATGGAATATTTCACACTAAAAGCAACGATTTTTAATCAATAATGCATAATTTTCAAGAGAACGCACCTATTTATGATTTGGCTGTTCTAGGCTTCTTTTACATCACTCACATGTAAAACCCAACTCCCAGACTTTACTTGCTTTTAAACTACTGGCATGTAGTGCTGGAGAATTTCAACATCAATTTCAACAGAATACTGAAATATCACTGAAAATCTATTTGCTCTATCTCCAATCCACATTCTTTAGCATGAGGTTAGAGCTTTAGCCACACATGCATCTTTCCCAAGTCCATCTCAATACCACCTTACTTTTCACACAAAAGAAAAAAAAAGAAAAAAGAAAAGAAAAGAGAAAAGAAAAGAAAAGAGGAAAGAAAAGAAAAGAAGTAAAAATCTAGCATAAAACAACCCATCTGATAATTTTATGTTAGCTGAAGCAAACAATCTCCTCTAGAAATCAGAATTTGTTTCAAAACTTTATAATGACAAGCTGTAACTGTATATATTGACAACTCTTTGCCAAGAAAAAAAATCCTTGTTTGAGAAAAAATGAACATATTTTCAGCTTTGATCACCAGGTTCTAACATACCTGAGGTACACTTCTGTGATATTTTTTTCTCTGTTAATGCCTTTATGCTTATTATTAGAACCAATTTTTAATATTGGACTACAATGTTTCTTCATGCATCATGCGTTGTTCTGTGTTAAAAATGTAAAAGCCTACTCATACTAAGGCCATGCCATCAATCTTCACATAATTACTAAAGTGCAGCCTAGATGGTAGTAGAACAGAAATTGAGCTGCAAGGTTGGTTAGTTTTATATGCTGTTTGGTTTCTCTATCCTGTGGTGTTCCAACATCAAAACCAAATCAAATTTTAGGCACCATTTGGGAGTTACATTTGAGCTACTACCTTTTTAGGTTACTCACCCTGTCAGTAACGCTTAACTACCTCATAAAGGAAAAATGTGTCATTTTGAATATTACTATGTGTTCCACTTTTGTATTATTTCTAATCATGTATAGAGGTGAGAAGACCATAATGCATGACAGTATTAATCTGTTCAGAAATAAAAATTCATTATTAAATAGACAATTTTGCTGTTCCTTCACTCATTACAACAATTTCCTTAATGCTGTCCAATATTTAGATTTAGAAAAACACTTTTGGAGGGGTGTTCTATTATCTATTAACAGGTAAGATAATTGTAATGTTGATTTCCAAGGCAATAAACATGCTATACTTCAAGAACCTTGACCAGAATTCCAATCCTTCTCACTTTTCCAGCTATCACACACACTATAAATTTATACTAAAAGAGGGATGATGAAAGCAGTTTCAGCTGATGCTTATAAACCTAATCAAGTACTCTTAAAGTAATGCTAGTGTTTGCCAGGAAGAACTTAAAATAGTTTAAAATATTTTTAAGGTCATCTTTGACTCCTGGATTATTCTTTAAACCGTATACCTTCCATTGCAGTGTAAGGTTGTCTGCAATGTAAAAGATATAATATTCTTATCTGAATTGTTTGAAAACATGTCAGTGAAATTATGCAATATTTATCAGTGTAAACCGTATTACTGATCTTTATTCAACTTAACAGCTCCTTGCACCACATGTAAAATTCTAATATTTAAACATTTTTATAAAAAAGATAAAAACCCCACAAAGTTACTTCCCCAAAGATACAAAAATGTTCTCTTTATATAAAGACTTAAATTAAATGTGAATGAACTTCTTTGTGGCTATTATGAATAGTCTTATAAATTATAAACTGAATAAAATCTTTATGGAGTATTAGAATGCATTAGAAAAGAAGAAAAATATTCTTCATAGCAAACACAACTCTGTTTATCTTGTTCAAAGTTCTGTTTTTCTTCTCTTTATTTATTTTCCCCCTAGTATAGCTCCAATATATGAGGTGCAATTCAGGCACTGAGAGAACTGGGTTCCAGAAAATCTCCATGAAAATAAGCAGCCCTTGTTTGACTTTGAAGTCTTCTGGGATCAGGACTTATGCCTCTGTGCCTGTGCAGAACTTCAGTGTTTTGAATATTTCAAATCCTTTTTCTTTCCTAAATCATACTGAGCTCCAGTGATCTAAGATTCAGTTGATCTCGCAGTTCACACATACACTGAGTAAGAATTATGACTTATCCTACTTATAGACTCTTACTTTTAAAAAAGCTGCCGGTGACTGCTGCTCTTTCTACGAAACAGCTTCATGGACTGAATATTCACTTATAGAATGAGAGACCTGTAAGAGTCCAAATTTGCATGACATTACTCCAAAATCATCAACCTGTGAACCTTTCTGGGATATGCCACTCTTCATTTCTGTTGCAACTATGTATGCAACAGGAAGAAATCAAAATACGTCATGCCAAAACACAGTAGAGAAAGAAAAGGACCTGTGTCTGTAATGAAGATACAGTCTGCAAGTAGCAAGGATCAGGTCCTGACTTCGAGTCACTGCTTCCAGGACACATAGTAGATATGGTTTCATTTTCTGTGCCTGTTATAAGTACTGTGCAGAATATAATTTATTTCCTTATATATTTTCATAGATCGCACTGCACCAACATCTCCAGCTCGACATCTTCTACATCTCTCCAGCGTATTACTAGTGTTCTCCATTAGAAATTTATTGCTAGACTGTATGAAATACACAGGAAAATATCCAGAAAAGGCCATTGGATATATCCAGTGCCTCAGTTCACGTGGAAAAGGACTAGCTCACTCTCTGAGTAATAATTTTATCACAGGCATGCAGCTAATATCATGGGACCGTCCAGAGCAAGGTGCTTACTAGCAAGAATGAATAGTTTCTTAATCATAAATAGGGCTGATCTAGGTATCTAACTGTCAAAAGAGAAACATTTCTGATTTTGTGTTAAACTACAGTTTCACACTCCTAAGACTTCGATTCATCCTGACAATTTGAAAAACTGATAGTTACACCATTCCCTCTGTAGTTAATGAGAAGTGACAAACATTTCTAGAGAGAAGTTGGACCCATATGAGATTACCTGAGGTAAGGAATATTAAATAAAATTGAAGTACTTAGTTTAGGTGCCTATTTTGAAAGACTATTCAGGTTCAGAATCTTGAATACAGATAAACTAAACCTTTTTCATGAATAACTACAGATTTCTCCTGCTATTTATACTTTTAATTAAATCCTTGAGTCATATATTCTCTGACTTTTAGGTAGTTCCATCTGGCAGAACAGATAGTAAGAGTAATTTTATTTTATTGTTTTACCTGTCAGGTGTCTGACATTTCACACTTGGATTTTGATTTTCAGAAGTGCACCACTTGCATAACCTATTCTGAAACTCTGCCTTTGGGACCAGATTGTTGATTTGGATTCCTATTAGGATACTAAATCAGTAATTATTAAGATATTAGATCAGTAATTACAGATCTTTTGTTTAGATGTAAGAATAAGTATTCTCCCTAACTGTGAAGTTTAAAATCCAGGCTAGATGTCCCTGTCTGGATGGCTAAAACAACTCTATGTTCCTGAGGCTCATAATGCTTTTATCACCTTCCACAAATAGGTTGATTTGTAACTACAGGGTTTTGTCCAAGGTTTTTTGAATATAAGTTTTTGACTTAGTATACTGTTGCCTATTCTGAGAGCATATTTGGAGTGGGGTAGCTTGGTTTTTTGGAACAACAGATATTGGAAGTCTGTACACATCATTTACCTGATAAACATCTTGATCCTAGAGAGTCAGTTATTATAGCAATACAAGTTATTTTAGCAGCACTGAGCTCTAAAAGTCCATGGGATCCTTATGCTGGACATTTTTCAACTTGAAGAAAAGATATTTTCTGATCCAAGAAAAGACAGACAAAGGTGTCGTGTACACCCACATTGTTAAATCTGTTAGATCAAGATAGAAGCTGAAAGCACTTAGGTACCTAATTGAGCATAAGAAGATTAAACCTAAAGTTCTAGTTAGTTGCAAGCAAGGAAATTGTAAACTTTAGAACCTAATTTTTTCTCTTTATTCAGTCATTATCTCCTTTTATTTTTTTTAGGCTGAACAGAAGATGCAACGAGTTGTGGATATTTATTGGGCTCAAAACTCCTCAAAGTTCTATGCTCTTACAAAGTGTTGCTAATAGAATTGTTGAAAAAAAATTAACATTCAAGTAATATTAAGTAGATTATAATACATTTTTCCATGGAAAATCCCATTAGAACTTTATCTGATTACATAACATCTGGGGGAAAAAAAAGACATAACAAAAAAAAAACAAACAAACTTAACTATGCAAAGTCAAATTTTAGAGATGCTAATGGGAAATTTGATGTTAAATTTAAAGAGATTGGAGATTGCAATTTCTCCATAATAGAATAATGACTTCCCATTTAACTAAAATTTAATGTTAAGTTGCTGCATTTTTCATTGAATTTGGCATGCTGACATAGAACTCCTGACAACGTGAGCAACAAATGTACTTTATATAGGAAAACTGAAATGTCTTTAGTGTGTGCTATTGTATGCTGAAATGGGATTATATAAAACCATCAGGTGTGAGAAAAGCAGAACCTTTTGGCTCATCCCAGATCTGCTTCAGCATTATTCTGTGCTTTCTGCTCAAATTCTTACTGTGAGCCAAAGGGTTGCAGTGTCAGGTCCAAGCACAAATACTTTCTTTTAAGGACAATTCAGGTGGTGATCCAGCATAGAGTAGTTGTGCCCTTCTCTTCCCTTAGAGGCACACTGATCCCAGAGAAGAACCAAAAGGCGAGCTGATCTATACTGAATATCAAGATCACTTGAGCATGTGAGCCAAACACAAACAAGAACAGCAACCTGCTTACACTCCCTTCACAGCAAGACCTTTCTCATTGCAACCTTATCTGGTGGGCAGGTCTGGTTGTGACTATCTGTGATGAAGCCAAATCAAAGGGCTGTAGCACCTATCAACTGTAAATATATAAATCAGGATGTAATTATTTTTAGTTTCCCTCGAAACAAAGAGTAGGCATTCTAAAAGAGGAGTTAACAGCATTTCGGTGCTTTCTAACACTGTGATGGCAGGACCAAACGCAATGTATAAGCATTTTACATGAATATCTAACAAATGTGACCAACAAAAAGGCAAAGAAAGATGTTTGTAGTTACAAGCAGCAGACACTCAAGTAACAAAAAAATAATAAACAGATGAACATAAGGGACTGCAGACAGGCAGGACATCATGCCGACTACATGGGAAGGATGACTGGTAAAACCAAGAAGAAGATAAGCAGAGTCAGGAGCAGATGAAAGCTGTCTTTTCTGGGAGATGAGGCAAAAGAATAATAATAATACTTAAAAAATAGAGAAGTAGGAAAACCAAAGACAGAAAATAAATGCTCTTAGGTTCTAACTTCATCAAAGAGCTTTCAAGCCTGCTCATCATGGCATCTGTGTCTAAGAGCCATCGGGGCGGAACCAAGTTCCATAGGATTGCATCTGCACAGCTAGTTCAGAATGTGTATATACATCAATAATGATTAACGACACATGACAATTAACCATTACCACGAAGTATGCTCTTAATGAAGGAATTCAGTAGGATTTTGTTTAGAAGTTTTAAGCTGTACTGATTTGCTGTTTTCTTAACCATACCCATCACAGTGCTCTCTGATTCTCTGATAGATAGATAAACATATGTATAGACATTCGATCACAAAAATGGAAACATTATATTATCAATTTGTTAATTATGAAGTGTAGTTATCTGTCTTTGTTCGCTATAATCTCTATCTGTTCTGAGATGTTTTTGCATTTCAAACAAGCCAAATAGTTTACAAGTAGCAAAAATCCCACTTAAGTTTTCCATTGCCTCCAAAAAAAGGAAAAATACATCAAGAAGAAGAAGGAAGAAGAAAGAAGAAGAAGAAGAAGAGGAAGAAGAAAGAAGAAGAAGAAGGAAGAAGAAGGAAGAAGAAGAAGGACGAAGAAGAAAGACGAAGAAGAAAGAAGGAAGAAGGAAGAAGAAGAAGGAGGAAAAAAAGAAAAAAGAAGAAGAAGAAGGAAGAAGAAGAAAGAAGGAAAGGAAGAAGAAGAAGAAGGAAAAAAAGAAGAATAAAAAAGGAAGAAGAAGAAGGACAAAGAAGAAGAAGAAGGCAGAAGAAGAAAGAAGAAAAGGAAGAAGGAAGAAAGAAGGAAGAAGAAAGAGGAGGAGGAGGAGGAAGAAGAAGAAGGAGGTAAACTGAAGGGGAAAGAATGTGTCGTTTTAAGCAGGCTTTTATACCTTCTCCTTTTCAAATCTTCAATCATAGAATAGTTCTGGTTGGAAAGGACCTTTAAAGGCCATCTAATCTAAACCCCCTGCAATGAGCAGCAATATCTTCAGCTAGATCAGGTTGCTCAGAACCCCATTCAGCCTCATCTTGAATGTTTCCAGGAATGGGGCATTCTTCCTTTGGACTATTTCAGCTCCTGATTGAAACCAATACAGTTTTATTGAAAACTGCTGTATTTAAAACTATTTTAATTAAAGCTGTTGTATTTAAGTTTATCACCTTTATACATTTGCAAGTCCTTGTCATTTCCAGCTGTCTGTCAAAAACAAACAAACAAACAAAAAACCTAGCAGATGGCAGGGCACAGGATTGTATGCAGATCAAACACCTGCAAAGAAACACTAGCTGTTAGAGCTGCAACCGATTAATTTTACTTGTGTTTCCTTTCCCCCCCTATAGTTTCTTGGTATTCAATAGTTTTCTCTTATAGGTCCCAAGATTTATTCATTTTCTTGTCAGCAATTTGTGCTGTACCAACTCTGAAAAATGTCATTTCAAAAAATAATATTTGATAAATAATTGTCAGTCTTTCCTACTGTGATGTCTGATCTCTGCAGTACAAGGGATTCATATTCATATTAGGGATTTATACTGATTTCCAGAATAAGGTATTTGTCACTAGTCACAGAAAATCAAAATTAAAGATGTTACAACCTGAGTTTGAAGAAAAGGCAGGAATATTTGTGTTTATGCTGGTGTTTTGCCTGAAAACTGGAAGAACAAATTGATCAAAAGTTATGTCCTGGCCAAGCACGGAGGTGTAATTGAGAAGGAGTGTTTAGAAAATGTAATCCGCCACTTTCCTTCTGGTTGCTATAAAGGTAGAGCAAGGTACCAGCCATAAATAGGAAGCTAACATCTAACAACCTTTTCACAAAGTCCCATGTGTGCTTGTGAAAGATCTGCCCTGAAGTTTTCCCTGACAACTACCATTCAGCTATAAAAAATAATTTTAGGTGGCAGCCTTCTGACTGCCAAAGTCTATGAGAGGAGCATGAGCTGCATCCAGTTTTCCATGCCAGTTCAGAATTACCTCACCGTCAGTGCATAGCTGTAAACCTCTGGTGGAACTGGCTTCTTGCCTGCTTGCAGTCCCAATAAGGAATTTGTGTTCATAAATCCAAATGCTAGCTCTCACAGCTTGCTGGCATTAGCACCCCCATCCTGCTTCCAGTCAGAAATGTCTTAGTCATGCTGAGTTTTTCTGAAAGTAAAATCCTCTATTTCTGAATTTCTACGTACTTATTTGCTGGACAGTTAAACTTTTCTCCTTAATGATGTGTCCTCTTGTGAGGGTCTAGCAATTTCTTAAATACTGTCTCCAAATTGACTGGATTACCAAAAGAGGCCATGGCTGGAGAACACCTGCAGCATTTTGAAAAGAATATTTACTATGGAATTTGAAAAAATGTTGTTTTGTCAGAGAACTATTGAACCAGACCTTTAAGCCGTCTGTACTAACCTCCACTTATTAGTGGGGGGAGATAGACACCTTTAGGTCATGAATCACCCAGTCCTAAGGTAGATGTCTAAAATAACTTACATCCTTAAATTTTCTATTTCTTTTCACAGGCTTTAATTGGACATGGATACAGTCTTCTACGCCACGGGTGTGATGAATTCCACAAGTGCAGCTACAAGTCTTTCCTAGGATTCTGCTGAGTGGCCACCTGATCTTTGCAACAGCAAGGTTTAGACAGACTCTGGATGCTGAGTATCAGATATTGCTACAAGACCCTCACAATCCCAGTTCATTCATGCAAATCAGAGAATGGGAATTTTAGGGCTTGATGTACTCAAATTTATAAGCCATTCAGAACTTTTATTCTTATCTTAATTTGCACTTTTTGTGACAATTAGCTTTATTTAATTAGATTCACTGTGAAAAAAGTATAAACTAATCCTATCGTTGCCCACTAAACAGTGTTATCATTGGGTGATCCCTTTATGCTTTTTTTAGAGCTGTCATAAACCATTCTGCTAATAAACCCCTGGTATGACTTGTTATGAAAACCTGTTCAAGCACCTGAACATAAATGGTCCTATTTTTATTTGATGTTCTATTCTGACAGCTTCATTCAAATATGACATGTTTAGTATTTTCTGGGTAATTGTCCATATTCAAGGCAGAGACACAAAAAATTTCCTTTTTGTTAAAAGGTGGGTTTACCTGCACAAAGGCAAATTTGGCAAGATATTTCAAATAGTCAATACTTAAAAGAATGAAATGAAATTTTACAGATCTCTTCTTTTAAATGCAAAATAAATGGTATTTCATAATATTTATTAGCCCCAGGAAAATACATGCAAGAACATACTACTATTCTCTATCCCATTAAATCTTTGAACTCACTACAGAAGAAAGGTATTTTAATAACTTACATGGATGCCAGCTGAATTCTGATCTACTGGTTTACTCTATGTCTGCGGGGCTCAGAATGACTTTTGAAGCCGACAAGGTAGCTTTGAACAGTAATTTATTTTAAGATATTGAGTACTTTAACAGGGAACAGGTTACTTCATCCATCTGACACTGTCATAACTTACACAGAAAACACAGATAATAGAACGATATATGAGACTTCTTAAGATATTAACATCAGGAGAAAAAAGTTAGGAAAAGTATTAATTTAAATCAAGTATCAGCAGCACTGGCAGTAGTATTTCTTATAAGAATAGCTACCTTTGTCTCTCTGTCTTTCTTTGACTTTCAGTTACCTACCTACAACATCCATGAAGGATGGCTCTACCATCATTCTACCACCAAGGCTGATACTTTCGGTTTTTTCCTGGCTGATACTTCCTATGCAATCTGTAGGGACCTATTGAAATGTGGGATGAGGTCTTAGGTCATCTCCCGGGGAGAATCAGAAAACAGAGATGCACTTAAACAAGTGCCAGGTATGATTCTGAAGGCATGCTGTGAAGGCCTTTGTGCGTTTCTTAGATTCAGGCCTCAGAAAAACATTCTCTGCTTAGGAACCTAAGGAGTCAGTGCCAAAGAGCTTTTCTTCTTCTGTTTATCTGAGGCTTTTCCCTTGCAGAAGATTCTCCTCCCTTTCTCGGCTTGCTGAAGTCCCAGGTTTTACAAGAAATGACCACTTCTCCTTAACCCTGTCAGAAAAGTTAGCAAACTCTGCTAAAACTGTCAGCAAAGCACATCCTTATCCTGACAGAGTACTTCTCTCTCAAGGGAACATATTCTTTATCAGCTTTAGTCTGTGGCACCTGTAGGAATGGTAGATAAAAATGCCTCTGAAGACACCTCAGTGGTGCAAAGCTTGATTAATTTTTCTCACTGAAACTCTTTATTTTTCTTAGAGAGCAATAAACACAAATCAATAATTTTTCTCATAGAAACAGTTTATTTTTCCCACAGTTTTGCAATGTAATTATTGCAATTTTTTTCCTGAGGTTGGAATATTTTTAATGTGCATTCCTGTATCTGGAATGTATCTGGAAATATGGTTTATTTGTGCTACATTTTTTCCACTGTTGTCTGATATATTGTTTGAATTACTGCCTCTGCCCTGAGGAAGGATATTTCCTTATGCTTTTGGTACAAAGAGAGACAGAAGAGAAAAGTAGGTTACCAAAGACTCACAGTTAATATTATTGAACTTTGATCATTTGTATAGAAAAAAAAATTGTTTGTATATTATTTCATTCTCTCATAAAGACATTCTGAACTATTGCAGATTCAAAGCTTGTTATCTACCTGACCACCAAATCTTCATCAATCCATGTCTTCTGATTTCCTCCCATCATCCCACTTTGGATGTCATCACTCAATACTATAGTTTGATTAAATGCTTGCGAAGTATTACAGAAGTTATTTCTTTACAAAGTTATTTTCTGGTACATTGTGGCCATGAAAGCAAAACTTTTAAACCTTAAAAGTAATTTCATATTATATTAAAATTTGTTTTCAATTTCCCCTTAAACCAAGGAAAAAATAATCTTTCTCAGTAATAGGGGTAGATGCTAGATATAGCTATATAATCCAGCTAATTTTACGTGTTGTTCATAAATAACTCAGATATATGTTTTCTCTGCTTCTTTTCCTGGAAAATTAGAAAGGAAAAAAAAAAAAAAAGCAACCCTTTCTCCAATCCACAATGGCTAGCAAATGAAGATGTTTACAGCCATGTGTAAAAGATAACTTTCTGTTATCTACTGCAAATGTATTCATTAGGCTAGCATAGTTTTCTCTTTCACACAATAACAAATGCTTTGCCTGTCTAAGACATAGAAAAGAATATAATGAAAGAATAACAATGAAAACATATTTTAGACATGCTTCCTGGACACAATTCATGTTATACAAAAAGCACTATCTGCACAGGAGTAAGAGAAAGTTAAGAAAAAAAGAAAAGCTACTGAACTCAACTGAACAAACTTAGCCAGTTTTTCTGCAATATCCTAAAGGCACCAAAGAAACTAGAAGCCTGCTTAAATGAGCTGACCTTTGTGCAAGGCTTTATCATGTTCATCTTCCCTGAAGTTAGTCGTCTGAAGATAGCTGTTTTGTCTAGCCTTTGGTGTGGAAATTTGGAGAAGATGAAGGAAAAAAGAAGGAGCCATCTATGTAAGCTTCCAGCACTCTTTCTGGGTCGGGTTTTTGGTTTTGGTTTTTTTTGGTTTTTTGGGGTTTTTGGTTTTTGTTTTTTTTTTTTTTTCCCTTATATAACACTAATGTATAATTGTTCTCAGGGCAAAACATGGTCATAGTCTTGGTCAGGCTAAGAAATTTGTGACAGGTATATAATAAGCAATTGATATTACATCACTTTATTTGATGTATAGACATAGATTCAAGTAATATTTAAATGAATAGTGGGAACAAACGCTAATGTACTTTTATGTACTTATTACCATTGTTCTCTCTTTTCTATTTCTGTCTGACCTGAATTTAAGTGATTAGTTTTTGGTTCTCATTGTTTTCTGAATTAAATTAATTTTCTTTCACCCTCTTAATCAAAGCCTGCTAGTTTTTTCTTTGTCCATAGTTGTAAGCCCCATTGCATGTCTTATCAGCTCATACACTTCAATTATTTTGTTTAGCACTCTTACTTAACATCTCCCTGAGGGTGATTTGTTGCACTGCAACCTTTCAGTCTTTTTCAAACTGCAACATCTTTTTAAACTTTTTTCTTTTTCTTTCCAAAAAGATAAATTAATCTAATGAAAAATTCATTCTAAATTCATCAGAGATTATCCTTTATATATTTTTAAATCTTTCCTCAGTTGCCAGGAGTAAAGTGACTTCTGGCTTCCCTCTCATCATCTTCAGTAGTTTGCTTAATGACTAAAAACATCTTTATGTTCTCCTCATCCACAGCTTGGAGAATGAGCATAAGAGTCTGATAAAGCAATAATTCAAAGGCAAAGGTTTGATGCTTAAGGGCTTATTGCATCATTGGGAAGATATTTAGTGGGAAACACAAATCATTCTTTTGTACTGAGAAAACTAACCCTTAGCTAGATTGTCTTTGACCTTTTGTGGCACTGTTCCCATCTCCTGAAGATGTCCTGGCAACAAAGTCCTTCTGAAATTTCTTTGAGCTGATCATGCAGGAATTGAAATGGTGATGCCAGGCATATTCTTTGCATGTTCTAATGAGTTTTGCTCTCTTCCTCAGGCCAGCTGGCTGAGCAAGCTTTAGATAATGTACAGGAATCAAAGCCAAAAAATGCTGATTAATAAAGAAATAGCTGCAGCTCACGCCAGATGTATCTTAAGGGTTTACAGGGCTTCAAATGGCTGTAAAGACAATTACCACTTAGTGAATATGACAAGCAAAACTGGTACTAGGGAACTTATATAAATACTGCATAGCTTTCCCTCCTGCAGTAGCATTTCATGTAAATAAAATTAAAAGACTTTCTCGGATGGCCAAGCAGATCTCTAGCTAGGTGTGAAGTAAGCTGCAGTTTACTCTCAGTTCCTTCATCCTGAGGCTGTAGCTGTAGTATGATCACTGGTAGACTGAATGAAAACACTGGATTTGATTACATATGGTGGTACCAGGTGCAGGAAGGATGTGAGAAAGTACTATAGAAATTTTTCCAAAGAGCATTGAATGCTGAAAGAGGACAAATCTTATTCTTTACAAATATAAAACATTTTTTTCATGTGCTGAATGTAAACAAACTTCATTAGCTTCACATATAAAAAGTCAAAAGTAATGCTACAAAGTCAGCCCATTTTTAACAGCTGTCGGGGACTATACGAACCACCAAAAGTCTAAAATCAAGAAAGATTTTGTTCTACACTAGAGTGAGAGGTGGTACTGAAGGATTTATACTGAGAGTATTTTCACATAGACAGTCATTAAGAGACAGCTCTGGATAGGCACAAATCTATTTAACAGTGTGAAGATGTATCACCTTTCTCTACTTGTCACCTTTATGCCTGTGTAAACACAGGCATATTTTGTCTAGACCGTGAGGATATCTAAGAAACAAAGTATCTTAGAACACCAGCATATGTGCATAGAAATAGAATGAACAGTAGTACAAGGTACCGATGTTTTACATGCCTTAAAATTCTCCATCTGAAGTTGTGGGCTGCCTGCTGACCCCAACCTTCACTGAAAAAGATCCTTCTCTACAGCAAGTAAAGCATGTAGACATGAAGTTTTGTTCTACTAGTGGCAAAACAAAAAAACACGTAAACTGAGAGCCTGTCCTGTTCAGGCACTCTGCAGGACTGCCCTGTTGGGACGCATGCCCTTTTTGCCATTCTAACACTCCAGCCTGCCATTTGACTTTCTCAGGACAATGATAAGTCTTGACTCAGCCTAAATGGACTGCCTCAAGGTACACACCAAGAACCGACAAAGCTGCTGGTTAGTTCAGCCTGCATGGACTCCTCCTGCTGACTGCTTGTTAAAATATGTGTGGGGAAAATGAAACTGATTTGGAACAGCTACCTCCAAAAACCATACACAGCACTCCAGAACCACAGTTAATTTTTCTCTCAGGATGTGTGTTACATCTGTTTCTTTGTTAGAATGCAAAATACAGTATGTTGCAGGGAT
>NW_010397137.1:0-13969 GCF_000710305.1 Buceros rhinoceros silvestris
GTTCTTTTCTCTCTTCCCCTATCTCTGGTGGAATACGGGAGGGTATTATCGTCATTGCACCTTGGTTTTTACCTCGGCCAAACTGGTGACAGAGCTGTTTTCAGAAAGGGACTGTTGCTCACTTTGATCCTTTCCATGTGGCCGCAGAAGCAATGACCACAGGACTCTTTGCCCTTTCTCTTACCCTTCCCAGCTCCCTGTCCTAGCTCTGCCCTTTCCCTGTTCATGCTTCTGCACTGCTGGGAATTCTTGAGCTGCCTTGGGCACGGAGAGAAGTGCTTTGTGCTTGTCTTGATGTGGCAGCACAGGGAAGGCAAGGTGAGATTGCTGAGAGCTGGAGGAAGAGAGCCTGAGAGCAGGTGCACTGTGGTTAGAGCAGATGACTCTATCCAGTTACTCACCCCAGAGCAGGTCTCCACTTATTCCTCCCTCTCCTTTTCTGGAAAGTTACTGTAACTTGCATATTTGTGATGCTTTCTGCCCCTGCAGGCAGGATGACTTGTTTGCTATTATCCAATCACCTGCAAATCACTTGCTTTAGGTCAGCTGCATCATCTAAGGACAGCCTGAATCTGTGAGTGCCTTTCCTGGACTGGTTTGCACAGTTCACGGACACTGAAATGTGAGAGGTTCTCCTACAGTTTATGGAACATCCGACCTGATATCACGCTGGATGCGTCACGAGGGATGAGGCATACCCTGAGCACAGACCCTTGCAGGATCAAACCTTGCTGGATGGAGAGGATGGCAGCACAGTGTTTTGTCCAGTCTGGACAACAGCAGGTGCTGGTCTGAGCCATGTGGCTGTGGCTGGCTTAGTGCTGGGTATATTGGTCTGCACTTTCAGCAAGGTTCATGTAACTACATGGCTTTTGGTCCTGAGCTGAATTTTATCTGGTTACGGCAGAGCTCACTGTTTAACTGTTTGGAAGAGCAGGGCACAGCAACTCAACATACCCCACAGACATGCCAAATGGGTCTACAGAAACTAGTAGTCACATCTATCCAGGTTTCTCACCATTAATCTTTATCTAGCAGAACACCTCTTGAGGTCAACAGCACTGAGATCAGCCAAAATCAATAAAATTCTATATTGTCAGTCTATCCTCAGTGCAGTGCAGCTGTTCTTGCTATGCAAGGGAGCATAACTTAATCTTCCAGCACAACGTGTTGAATTTATTGCTTGGTGATATTCAATGAATATACAGTGGTGGGTGGGGGAAATCCTGGCTTTTGATTCAGAATTTGTACTACCACTGTGAGTAAAAACACACACCGGATGCGCTGACTCAAATGTCTCATTTGGAGTGCAGTCTTTCACTGTGCTTCTTTCCTCCTTTCTTTGCCTTACGGTATTGATCTGGCTGGTTCTGCATGGATGCAGAAACTGGCTGGGTGGCCAAAGGCAGATCACAAACAGAAATTGTATTGGATAAAATTGATCATTGGTGGGGAGAAAAATAAGCAGGTTTTTATCCTTTTGTGTAAGGGGGAGAAATCATTCAAATGAAGAGTCTGTTTCCCTTTTATCATAGCTCTTGAAAATGCCACAGTGAATTATTTAATCTCCTGAAGCAGATCCCCTAATCCTGCTTCCTCGCAGGCATTTGCTCACAGTATCCATGTCAGTCTGTTAGCACAGGGAAAGTTGCTCACAATGCTGACTCTTGTGCTAAGAGGGATTTCTGCATACCTGTTCGCTAGGCTGCTTGCTGACTACTCCTGAGGGCATGAAAAGTGGGAAAGCACCAAAAGGGGAAAGATACAGCTGTAGCCTGTTAAACTGAAAATAATATCCCAGTGGCAAAAACCTCACATAAGTCAGTGAGAATTCTGTTGTGACTTGAGTTTCAGCCCAAATCTGGATCCCACGTGTCCTGTAATTATTGCTTTTGTGCCAATTGGACCTCTGCGAGTGTTTGGATTTTGAACTTCAGGCAGCACTATAATCCATGGGCTGTCCTTGTGGGAATTGGCTCTGGTCACTTCTTGCATTCTGCTTACAGAATGCAACACCAAAGTCTAAATCAAACAGGCATCGTGGTGGAAAGGAAAGCCACTAGTTTCCAGGACCTTTGCAGAGACAAAGACGACTGTGGCTTGCCTGAGCGCAAAGGGATCTCTGCATATGGCTCTGGAAAGCTTTAGGAGGTTTTTGGAAAATGGTAGACTTTAGTCTGCTTCTTCTTTGAGATGGAAGTAATTGATATTATTCTGCTGTTTCTTTCCTTATGGGTGAAAGTAAAACTAGAATGACAGAGCATGGCTTTAGCTGTGGAATTAACTCCAAGGAAATCATGGAGAGTTGCTTCTTTCCGTACATGGTGTCTCCTGCAGAGTTATTCTCAGTGTCTATGTTATCACCTTGTGTGATATAAAATCACCCAGAGACTGGAGACACAAGCATATGGTTGTGAGTACCCACAGAAAAATACTGATCCCTTGCCCTGATGTAGAGAGATGAATGCTTTGACTCTGGATTTGTATTCTCAGAACCAAACCACTCAGCAAACCTGCCTCGTGATTCCACCCAACCCTGTCATAATGATTTTAGAAGAAAACCACAAGAAACTGGTGGTTTTGGGTCCTCGTGAAAGCACAGCAGAAGAGTGTTAGTAGATTTTCTGTTTGTTGTTACTTCAACATTATGCTCAGAGTGAAAATCTGAACATATACCTAAAATGGACTGAAATGTAAAGAGGATCTTACATAGACTGTGGTGAGAAATCTCTGGATTTCATCTGAAAACTTACTGTGGATGCAAGGGATGAGATAATTTAAAACATAGCTATGTGAAATCCCACCATGAAAACCGTATGTTCTTCTGGGTTGCTCTACCCTTTCTTAGCTCTGTTTTTCTTGGTATACTAACAAATATAAGCATTCAAACTTGAGCTCTGTGAACTCAACTTTTTCTTCTCCTGTTCAATTTCTTCATGCCTTCTTCAAACACAGACAAAAAGTAGCCCATGGCGTGTATCTGAAAAGGAGGTACCGTCCTTTCCACACTTTCACTTGCAGACAGCCACTGTGAAACAAAATCTTTTTGTAATGAATAACTGCTCTGGAGCTCACTGGGCATCTGGCTATTTATTACTGGTCAAGGGATTGCCTAGGTCAGTGTAATTACAAATCATTGGGCAGTTGTCCTGGTGGTTTGTGTAGGCACAGGCACACCCTATAGCTATAAGTGTGCTTGGAGCTCTGGACAGGACAGGGAAGGGAGGAGGTGGTGGTGCAGTCAGGCAGCTGGAGCTGTCTCGTGAAATTGGGCAGCGCTGTTGGGAAGGTGACTGAAGGGCTCCAGAATCTGCAGCAAGTTTCTCCTCTTGGACTATCCACCAGCCTATGGGCAAGGGCAGCCAGCCCCAGCTCTGCAGAGAGAGTTGGTAGCAATGCTCACACTAAGCAAGTGGTGCTGCATGGTACCTCTGGCTGTTTAGGGTGCTACCACACCTTCATGTGCCCCTTTTCCCTGCCTGGCCATGACACTGAGATGATTTTTGCTGCAACAGACATAAAGGGGGCAGAATGAGTGCTTTGTCTTCACAGTACGATGTTTAAAACTCTCACCTTTCTTTGTGGACCAGTGTTTCAACAAGACAAAATGATACATCTGAAACACTTGCGTGGGCTCAACCTAGTAGAATGCACATGGCATGATAACAACCACAGTAGAGGAGCCAGGTGGACAGCTAGGAATTGAAGCACCTTTAACCTCCACAGCAAAAAAGCCTAAGACTTACCTGCTAGAGTCTTTCCAAGTAACTGCTGCTGCTGCTTCAGGGTATGAGCTGTTAACATGTGATCTGACTTGCTCATCTCTTTCAAGCTCTTGTGGTACCAGCAACATCTGGGTTAGTGACCACCAGCAGGTAGCACTACTGTGGCCCTCTTGTACCCTGGAAGAGGGATGTTCGCAGTCCTTCCAAGAGGTGTGAATGCTGATGCAGTGAAGCCCTCCTGGGGTTAATAACAGTGGGCTTCATGTGCAGTATCCTTTCCTCTTCCCCAGAGCTTTAAACAAGAGTGCAAAGGATCCTAATAAAGCCAACCTCATATGCCATAGACTGAGCTCTCTTGGATCTCTTTAATGGTTGGAATTGTGAAATATTTGTTGCATCTATAATTAGGGAGTAGAACAGATGGCTAGAGCTTGGTTATAATTAAAGTCTAATGCACAGTAAAATAACGCAATGCAGCCAGTGATTCAGCGGCAACCAAAGAATTTTAATTCTTTCTTTGCTGGGTTTAAGCTTCAATTGCAGAAATTGGGACTTCAGGGAAAGTCTGTTGCATCATAGGGACATGGCTCTATATTAAAGGATTGTGTGGAAATTTTTGATTGCTATGTATTAAGTTATATTGTGCGGTCTTGCTTACCTTAGTAACTTGAAAACATGTGTGAAAAAGGCATGTGGATTGTTTTAACAATACAGAATCTGCATGTTGTAATCTGTTTTGGAAGAGACTTTCTTAAAGACTGTCTACCTAATAAGTGATTGCTAATGCTTTAGGATAAATTATTTGGAAAGAGGCATTAATTAGGTGCTCTTAGATGGGAACACTTTTATAAAGCTGTTTTAAATGGTGTTATCAGCAATATAATTTAACGCATTTAACACCACTTTCAAGTATGGACCATTAGAAACCTCAGAACACTAGAACTGGAAGCAATTGGACAAGCTTCTCATTTCCTGGGAAGTAGGAGACAGGGTTAGGAGTTAGTAAAGAAACATGGAGAGGTGGAAATGTGAGCTTTGCAGACTGTGGAAATGATTTTTGTTTGTTTTGTTTCCTGCTCTTATTTAGAGCAGAGGGAAATCTGTAATACAACCTGCTGAAGGTATGAGATTCCAGCTCTCCCAGAAGAACAACAAGCACAGTTTTGGCCCTTTCCTGGAGACTGAGAAGACACAAGAGAAAAGGCTATTATGAGCATTCACCTTCCCCATCTTCTCAGATGACTTCCTGAAGATTTACCTGTATCTGCTTGGTTTATGGTGACATCCATTAGAAGATCGCTGATGCCCTTGCCAGGGCTACAGCCATGTGAGATGTTTCAGAGGTGTCCCCTCCTGCCCTTCCAGCAGCCTAGAAAGAGCTGCATTAAGTGACAAGTTTTTCTTAAAGCTGAGATCAGCACTTGAGTGGCCCTTACTCTTCCTGGACCTGTCCCAGGAGGAATTGGGTGGCATCTCTTGTGTAGTGAGTGTGAAGGGAATGCCAAATACCCAACGTCTAGGTGTGCAGACAGCCCATAACTGCTCAGTGGCTAATGAAAGACAGCATCCCACACATTTTGGTTGTCCCTCTGGTGCTGTCTTAAGCTACAATGGACTTGGGTGCAGGAGCTGTGTGTATGGTAGGTGGGTTCCACAGGAGTTGCAAAAGCTGTTACTTTAAGCATAGTTAATGCAAATTGTGGATGCTCCTTGAGCATGAGGCAGGCAGTGTTAGGGTTTCTGAACTGACACTGTTTGAGCAACTTGTGCCAAACTTTGGAGCCCTACCCTTAAGAAGGGTGACTTTAAAAAAGCAGAAATGCTCTGCAGCTCTGCATTTGTCTCAAATGTGAGCCTAGAGGCTAAAACACCCTTGTTCTCCAGGGTTAGTGCACCCATGCAAGACAAAGCTGACCTCTGCTTTCACAGCCACAGAGACCACAGTCTCTAAGTGACTCTGGAAACGGATATGGAAAATCAGGAGGCTGCAGAGACACTGTGGAAGGCAGGATACGGCTCATTCATCCTTTTGATGGATGGTGATAGGATGGGGAATGAGGGACCTACCTCAGCTTCACTAAAACTCATTCTTGGTGGACTTTGGAGGAAAGCTGGTAGGCAGGGATAAAAAATAAAAAAACACTCTCACCTTTATTCCTACTCCCAAACAGAGTGTTTCTGGTCTGCTGCCCCATGAGATGTCAGCTGCGAGACTTTGCAAAGCGGTGTCTGTTAAGTGCTGGGAGGTTTGGGGTGGCTGCTGGCGCTGTCCCTAAGACGGTGGCTGGGCTCACCAGATGGCACTGTTCTGCGCACCTGCAATAATTCATTTTCCCATATGCAGATGTGTGCTGCCTCAAAACGTGTTATACCGCTGAGGTTTGAAGAGGCTGATTCTTAGAAATCAACTGCCAGCTGTCAATCTACCTGCTGTGTGCTGCACCTTGTACCAGCATTGCTGCCTGGGGAGGTTTGATCCCCCCGGAAGAGGCACCCTACATTTTCTAAAAAATGTAGGGTGGCCTGTGTGTTAGGTACCTCTTGTTTAGTTGGTGTTACACAGATGGCCTGTCACTTCTGGTAGGTCTGCTTCCTAGTGAAGAGCTATGCTGGCTTCTGCCATCCTGTGGCAATGCGGAACTTACTCTGGTTTGAAAAAGCTGAAGGCTGAGTTGAGAGCTTGGGACAGAGAGTTAATGTTTTGCCTGCTTTAGGGGTGCAGTGTATGCTGTGCTTAGGCTGAGTCACAGCAGAAATTGTTTCGCTTTGGAAAAAGTGAGATGTGAAGTTTTGATCGTATCGCATACGAGGCTTTGTGTTTTTCAAGGATGCATATATCTGCTATTAACATCAAAGTGAAAGAATGGGGGTAATGAAAGAGACTCTCCTTAAGTCATTATCTTCTCCATAAAGACATGAAACACTGGCTCGTCAGCTTTCCTGAGCTTTGCTCTAAGGGGGGGAAAAATGTTTTATTAACTTTTACCTGTTACTGAAGTGGCAGCAAAGCCTTTATGACCAGGTACTTACTGTCACTGATCAAGTGGATTTTGTGCTCCATCCTGAGGAGGATGGACTGACTAGCAGAGTTGAGCATGTCCTGTCTTTACTGTTTTTCAAGCTGTAAGCCTGAGAAGTACTCCTGTGCCCCTAATTCACAAGATTTTCTTGGGCTGTATCTCCAGGAGGGCAATTACTATGTTTGAACACACCCACAGTAATGGTAATCTGGGTTCTGCTGGCTGGGGAGAGGTGGAAGTGCAGGCTTCAGCAGAGGATGTGAAGGTTTGCAACCAGGGCTTCCATTGCTAGTGGTTTATGCTCTGGGGATTTTTATTTTAATTGCTACTGGTTCTTGAACTGGCTTTAATCCCATTAGTTTGGGTATGCCTGCAGGAGCTGTGCTTGCACCTTGGATTGTGAGAGAGGCAGCCTTAATCCTGGGAACTAGAGCCCTGCCAGCCAAGCAGTGAGTTTTTTTGCATCCTGTTTGGAAATGAGAAATTCTTTTGAGACTGATGCTTTTGTGTGAAGGGTTCGTTTTCTGAACCTGCCAAAAGGACAGAGGTTTCTGCTTGTGCAGAGTATGCAGGAAGAGCAGGGAGGAGAGCAGCAACAAGATGTTGCTACGATTCAACTCAGCTCTGACTCACAAGGAAAAGTTAAGAGGGAGTGAAAGAGGAGTGATGCAGCAATATTCAGTCTACTGCGTTTCTGTGTCCTCCATCGAAGCTAACAGGAAATGTCATCCTCACTTGCAACTTTCTCTGTGTAAATCTCTCCATGCAGAAAACTTGCTGAAATCTTTCACCTTGCTTCACTGGTGCTGCTGGCTGCTACCAGCACTTCAGAAGCTGAGATCCTCAATGCCCATGCATCAATCTCTGCACCTTCTGATGTGAAAGCCTGGGAGACAGGAGCAGAGTATGAGAAAACTCTGGGATGAGTGTGAACCTGTGCTAGAAACAGAAGGGAAACTCAAGGATCTCCTGGTCCTGCCCTCCTCTGTCACCCACCCCACTGCACAGCAGAGCTGGGGTAGATCTTCATCCATAAGGATGTGATCATGGGGGTTGCTGTCCCCAACCTGGACTTGATCCCAAGGAGCACGATGACACCATGTGTATTTGTGGCATGGTTCTCGCCAGAATGCCAGACATGTCACATGGCAGCTGTACGGGGAGGCCAAGCCTTCCACCTACACAGCTCCTGCCACCACTTTGATATGCAATCCCAATCCCACAGCAGGGTGTTGCCACCTGTCCTGGGGCGCTCCGGCCTCCAGCCCAGCTTTAGCTTAGGCTGTGGCCCCGCTATGTCTCGGGAACACCCGGAGACATGGCGCAGCTGCGCTGACGTCAGGGAGGGAAATTCCCTCTGCCTGGCAGGTTTATCACTCCCTCCCTGCCTCGGGTGGCGGGAGTTTCCCGTGGGAGTTGCATGGTGTCCTGCTAGCTCTCGAGGACAGTGCAGGTTCCCTTGGGACCAGAGCACTGCTGGAGAGTTGACTGCAAGAGAAGAGCCTCCTTTTGGCCTTGTTTCTGGTTTATCCCTATAGTCACAGCTCTCTGTGTCTTACTTTCTTCATGTGTGCATGAATACCATAAAGCTTGGGTTTTTCTTTTCTGTGGCATGGTGAGGAAATGGAGCAAAATTCCAGTCTGGGGTGTTGATGTCCTAACGAGGTCTGAGACCAACATTCCTTTTGCTCCCTATTCATGGTGATTAGTAACAGCTAAGAGAAACTTCTCTAGTGTTCATACCTGCTCTTCACTGATGGTCTTACTGACGGTTTTATTTGACGACTCCTCAATGGTGAGAAAATGGAGACTGAAGATTTCAAAATGCATGTTCAGCTTCCAGCCTGCTTTCATGCCATATCCTTCTGCCAATGTGAAAACAAGAATCAAAGCTTCCCACTGCCCCCACTTCTGGAAAAAAAAAATACCCAATGTGATCATCAGTGGTGGGAATGTCTCCAGAAGAAGGGACATTCGTAGCGGTACTGAAGTTTTACCATAAGACTTTTGCATCTATGAGGATCTTGGTTGGGGGGTCAGTGAGATACAAAGGCGGGTGCCTGCTAAGATAGTGCTCTGGGTTTGCTCCTAGCACCAGCTTCTGCCCTGGGACCTGGGACACATGAAAGCCTGGAGCAAACAAGGGAGGCCACTAACTGTCCTGTGAGAGCTGGAAGTCTCCATAAACATGTGGGAAAACTGGAGAAGGATAAAAAGTGCTTTCCTGGAAGCTGTAGAGTTGGAGTAGAAAGGGATGTAGTGGGAAGCTGCTTTTGTAGCTGTTCTAGGTGACTTGCAAGTGTTAATAATTTCAGGGTTGTTCAGGCAAAGGACTGTGATATGTTCTGACAGACAAAGACTATGAAGCAGGTGATGGTGAGGGGGAAAGAACATGGAAGACTTCAGCTTTTCCATTGTGGGGTAGTCAGTCTTACAGCCCCTGTCATCAGAGTCCCTGCTGAGAAGAGATCCTAGGGACAAATGCTCAAGAAGTGGTTTGTGCCTTATGAAACAATTTGCTTTCCCTGCAAAGGAAAACACCAAACTGTACCGTCCTTTACTGCAAGTGGATGATGCTCCAACACTACAGATGTGATAGAGGAGACACCGAAGGCAACCAGGCAGCTCTGAAAGCAGTTCATGTTGTCTCCTTGAGCAGGGCTGGAACAGCGCCATCTCCTTTCTTTCTAGCTCTGTGTACAAGTTGATGGCAAACACGAGGACAGTGCAGAGCTCCAGGTGTGCAGTAACACATGCAGACAGCAGCTTGAAACCGGTGTGCATTTTAAAATCCACAGTGGTTAGCACTGATGTTCAGAGTTAGCTGGAGGAGGAGAAGGAGGCGAGGAGCAAGTATGTTAAGAAACCTTTGTCAGCTTCTGTTCGGATATGTCTAGGGTTGTGCTGGACTGCTTTCTCACTGAGTTGTCACCAGTCCTGGGCCCATACTTGGCTGCCATCGGTGTCCAAGTATGCGCAGGACCACAGACATTGCAGCTGCACGGTGCTGTCCTGGAACTGCCGCCTGCGTTCAGCCTGTCATGTCACCACCATCAGTTTTGGGCTCCTTGTACAGTGCCAGCATGGAGGGACCAAGGTATGAGTACCTTTTTTATAACTGGATTTGTATTTGCGCTAAGGATAAAAGGTGCTGGGGGAATGGGGAAGATTGTGTTTAGAACTGAGGTATTTTTATTAATCTATTTTTGAGTTTGCTGTTTTCTGTGTCCCTTGTCTTTCAGTATGGGAGTGGGGTGGAGAAGGCTTATATTAGCCAAAAAACAGAAATCTGACACTTCTGGAACAGTGGAATCAGAAATTGGCTGTAGGCAAACTGTGAAATATGGAAGCTTTTCCCATCATCACAGAATTTGGATAGATCCTCCGAAGTCTGTGAGGGTCATGCTCCTGTTGACACTCTCCCTTCACTGCAATTGCTGAAAAGTTGTCTTTCCTCTGTTTCTGTTCTCAAAACTGATAAAACCTTAATATCTTTGAGACCTTTAAACCTTTGTAGTGTTTAGTTTCAACTGGAAAACATACTCAAAAGGGACACTTGACATGGTGCATTTCTGTTCCCTTAGACAGCCAAGCTAAAGACTTTTATTGCTCGTGGGAGGGAATTATTTCCTTCTCTTCAACTTTTTCTAACAAAAAATCCCTAAATACCTCACACACTTCTTGCTCTTAAAAGGAATTCATTTTAACTTAAAAAGCCCCAAAACAACCACAACCACTCCCATGGAAACCCCAAGCTGTGAACGAAATGTTTCATTCTCTGGTCTAAAGGGTGGGGCTGATTCCAGGTAAATCCTGAAGCTAGCAGTTGCAAAGGAGGCTCAGAGCAAGGCTGGCATCTCCTCTTCCCTCTTTTCCTCGGCTCCAAGCCATTCTCAGACCCATAGATCAGATGTTGGGAAACTGTCTCTCCCTTTCACCCTTGTTCAGGACAGGGGACTGCACACATACATCCTGGCACTGAGTTTGGGTGGTGGTGAGGAGACCATTGTAAATCCCCAGCAGTCTCCTCCTAGGGATATAAATGGTTGCCTCTGCTAAAACATCTCATGGACATTTCAGTGACAGCTTAAGTTGAGGCTGTGGAGAGGGTGCACGCAGGGGTAACGGGAGAGTAGTCCACAGCTGTTTCTTTGGCTGTTTTTCTCTCCCAGACGTGGAAGCCACGGTGGCGGAGCGATGCCCTGCATTCTTGCCCACCTACACACATGCTTCCTCCGCATATCCCTGTGCCGCCTGCTTACCGCAAACACTAGAGGCTCAGCTGTAAATCCACTCGCCAGACAGATCCCTGACACCCCGGCTTCCGCCCCGCTCCTGCAGGACGCGTGCCTGCTGCTGTTAGATTAGCATCACCCTTGCTACCAGCAAGGAAACTTCCTAGGAAAGGCAGTGAACACTGAGAGTATTGCAAGTGCCTTTTCCTCTTGAGCTGACTACCTTGAGCATCTGCTATTGTGAGAAGCTCCCCCTTGCCTGCACTCCCAGACTGCTGTGATGAAGTTTGTTAGTCCTCACATACCTTCTCAAAACGCTCTGAAATCTTCAGCTCTTGAGTATCTCTGGCTCCATCTCCCAACAGATTTCCTTTGAGGCAGTGCAAATGAGGTTGGCAAAATACCACTGAGCCTTGAGAGCCTCCCAGCTATGCATGGGGTACTGGCAATTCTCACATGCACACACCCTGTGGCTTGTGTTTCCACTGTGGACTGTGCTATGCAAAGGAGCGCCCTGCAGCTGAGAGGAGTTTGACACTGTCCATCTGCAATGGTAGATATTGCTCCCTAAAGTCATGGCGTATCAACCCACAGCTAAGTGATGGCTATGAACAGGGGGCAGAAGGAAGCTGGGGTTGGGGTAGAGAACTCGGGAGATTTGCTGGCTTTTGCAGGTGTTTTTTGTGCATTATCACCCTGTGTTTCCGTGGCTCTGTTTTCCATCCGGGAAAAGCAAAAGATAGACCTTCTGAGCTACTGCAGCACGTGTCCAGATCTCAGGGAGGCTGAAAATGTCCAGCTTTCTGGAAAAAGCAGCCAGATGTTATGTGCACTTTCAAAAAGAGCCAAATCTTGAGTGATTTGCATTTGTCCAGCCCCAGGCATGAGGGCTGGTAAGGACCTTGGGCAGCTGGTGGCCTCTTTTGAAGATTTTATGGAAATGTCCTTACTAGACATTCCCTCCCATCAGTGCCTTGTGAGTAAGAAGAGAGCCCTGCTCCAAGCAACTGCTTCTCATTCCAGTTCTGTGGTTCTTCTTTTTAAAATTAATTTTGGTTTTTCAGGAGAAGTTATTCTTTTGGTCTGAATTGCAAGCTGGAGACTACCTACCTCTTATTTGCTGTGATGCTGCCTCATGTTCACCTCTAAAAGCAGGAATCACAGGACTGGTAGTTAGGGCTGTACCAGCTTTGTGTTTAATGTGTCTGAGGTACCAAGGGGTACTCTGCTGTGCAGAGTTCAGGCAGTGTAAAACCAGAGGTCAGGTTCACCCCTGGGGGCAGAGGCCAGCCCAGCAGCATCAATGCCAGGAGCTGCCTGATGTACTTCACAGAGCCCTGGGGATGTGTGACCTGGCCACACAGCATTATCTGGGCATGCGCCAGGTGAGGAGACTGGCCAAAACCAGGGGAGCAGGTCTGAGTCTTCGAGGGGGGAATTGTGCTGCCTCCCCCTGCTCCCAGTGCATTGGCCCTGGCACCCAGGTCGTGCTGGGAAAGTCTTCTCCAGCTCCTGCAGTGAAGTAGGTAGAGCAGGATTTGCCACTTTCAGATGGCATTTCTTTTGTGTAAGGTTTATGCCTTTTAGGTTGAAATCCATTAGGACACCCAAACTCTTCCAGGCTGTTGGGAGGGTGCACAGTTCATGGCTGCTCTTCCGTGAAGCCAGGCCTGCAGAGGTAACAGCTAGTCCCACCACAGGCAGGGTGGAAGAAATCCCACAAAGTTCTGATGTGTCTCTAGGACCAAGCACGAGGTCTCAGCAGCGTACCCTCAGCCCAGCCTGGTGCCTGCATATATGTCCCCAGCCAGGCTGGCTATCCACAGCCACGGGTGCAGATTAAAACCGAGTCCTGGAGTAAGACAGCATGAACCCAAGCTCTTGCTCAAATGGTTTGTTCAGGGAGGGAACTTGACTGCTGTGTCTTTGGTTAAGGGTGGATGCTCAAAGCCTGGACCAAAGTCAGGCTAGCAGTGTGGACCACAATTTTGCACTGGCCCCTGGCTCTCCTTACCCATTTCCTCCAGGTGCTTGCTGCCTCAGGAGAGGGAGCTGCACTAGGTAAGCACTGTCCTCATCTCAGCAGCAGAAGGAGATGTAGCCATGCTTTCTGGGTTGATTGTGTGTGCACGAGCCCTGGTGTGATTTCCCCTCTCTCCTCCCCAGGAGAGCCTGGTTTAGACATTTCCACACTTCTTCCCCAACGATGCAGGCTACAAGGTTTGGTGTTTAGTCCAGGGCTCAGCTGAATTGAAGAAAGACGTTTCATATCACTGCTCCTTTGGAAGCCAGGCAGGGGAAGAGGTGTCCAGCAGTGAGGGAGCCCTTAACTTCAGTTAATAAATACATCCTCCACTTCCAGCTTCTCTTCCTTGGCAAATGCCACTTACCGTAGCAAAAGCTGCTTGGACTTGGCCAGGGATCGGCACTTGGCCAGGGATCAGCCCTGTGAGTTTACAGGATTCACAATTCACAGATGTTAGGAACTATCAGGCTGAGTGTGGGTGGAAAATGTCAAGTCTGAAATAGCTCCCCTGCCACCCTGGCACAGGCAGCAAAGAAAATGTTTCCACATGACATTCTTTGAACCAAAATTTCCTACACGGAAAATGCAGAGGGGGAAAAATAACAGGCAATCACTGCTGTCTCGGAGGGCTTTTTCTCAGAAGGTTGGCATCTGTGCTGACATCAGCACAAAAGATGCAGTGTAGGTGAGCTATAGGGCAGTCCCTTCCCCTCTCTCGATGCATAAATATATACGTCTGCTTGAAGATGCAATCCCACTGGTGCGTAGATACATAGATGCTATTTTTTCCTGCTGGAATCCATTTTAATTTAGCTCCTGATTCATATTTCATTCATTCTCCAAAACCACAAAACTAGGATAGGTTTACAGCCTGTAATATTTGGATGAGCCATGGAGGGGGAAAAACACAGGGACAAAACAGGTTGCTTTCCTGAATGATCCTCTGTGTCTCAAAAAAAGAAA
>NW_010397137.1:14083-19503 GCF_000710305.1 Buceros rhinoceros silvestris
AATGGAAGCCTTCCTTTCTGGCTTTTATTTTTCTTCAGGAAAATCAAATCTGCTTTTCTTCTCTGATTAGTTTTTGGTGGGCTTCACTTCACTCTTGTTTCTTTAAGTGGCTGAAAAAAGGTATTTCTCTTTCCTCGCTCTTATTTTCTCCTCAAAATATTTGAAAATATTGGGTTTTTTATCTAGAAAGTGCATATATTATTTACAGAATGACAAAATAGTGGAAGATTTCTACACGATCTGATTTTTTTAAAAAAAAGGGTCAAAAGATTGTGTGAAAAACTAATGACTGATAGTTTTCTTGCGGGGAGGAAGGCAGGAAGGGGAGGCAGAGGACCAAAAGTTCAGAGTTAATTTTAATTGAGGAATTTCCCCCTATTTTCTCATTCAGCTTTTGAAACTGTGACCACAAAAGACTGTTTGAACTGTGGCACGAGAGAAACTGAAAATTTCCCCAGGCAACTTTACACAGGTACTAGCCACGGAGTTGACAAGGAACGCTTTTAAAGTAAAACGAAATTCAGCATGGGCGCTGCACCCAGAGGAAACTCCAGCCATCTGGAGTTGAGGATGACCAGCAGCCACAGCAGTCTGCAAAACTGCAAGAGCTGCCAAAATTAAACTGTGAAGTCAGGCAGGAAGGCAACCAATGACCGGTGAGATCAGAAGTTCAGAGATGCCCCAGATGAGTTCCCAGCAAGTGTGGCTGGCGTACACCAAAGTTTATTAAGGATGTTGAGAGGAGGGGGGAATATCTGTGCCGAAGATGCCCAGCTGGTGAGGAGGGACTGGTGGTGATGCTCAGGTCACTTGATGAATCCCATTGGCCGAGTCCCTGGGAGATCCCACCCATTCGCAAGTGTAAAATAAATCTCTAAAGTTGTACCTTGTGTACCACTTGACCCTATTGCTTTTAGCCTGCTGGCTTTATACCTATTTATTTATTTTATTTTGGTTTGTACCCAAAGAGGGGTTTCAAGGAAATGAATTTTGAACCGGCACCTTTCACCACCTTGCAGTACTACCCTGATCCCTGCATCCAGCGGTGAGTCTCCGAGCATGACGTAACTCTCTCCTATCACAGGTTTGATCTGAATATCTTGTGTAATTGTTAACTTTTCTTCTATCGTCTGGTGGCAGCTGGGCTGCATACGGAAAAAATGTGCCGCTCTCTTCATGCTCAGTGGAGCTTATTATTATTTTTGGCTTTCTAACCGGTTACTGTTTAATTATAGGCATCCGTTTAAGATATCTCCCTTTTCCTTTTTGGCATGAGAGGAAAAAAAATATCATAAATAACATGAAAACTGATAGTATCTTTTCCCTGTGTTTTGCAGCAGAAGGGTACTCTGTACTTTGGGTAGTGCAGGAATTGCTTTAGCTTCCTATAAGTGTGTTTATTTGTTCCTTTAACCAAAAAAGCTCCTGGAAAAAATACGAGCTTAACTATTAAGCTCAAAGATTTTGGAATTTAAAGGATAAATAAGTTATTTATGAGATATGGAGAAGAAAAAACTCTCTTTTAAGAGACAGCACTTTTCCAAGAATATTGTTTTCGTTCTGTCTAACAGCCAACCTCAGAGCCTGACAACCACTCTTATTTTAGCTTTGTTGTTACACTGAGTTTTATAACTTTCCAGCAGATAAAAGCATGTCTGCACGAGGTATCACAGTATCACATTGTCAGTTTGTTTGTTTCTCCCAATAGAAGATACTATATTTAAGCATGTAAATGACATGTAGATGGTATTTTTCCAGCCGTAAAGTTCAGAGAGGTGAAATCCTCTGAGCCCAGTCACTTGTCAAACTACTTTAAGGCTAGTTTCTGGCAGGGTTTTGATAAAGCCCTGACTGATGTCTTACAAAGGCATTCAGTCCCTGGAAGGGTTAACTATTAACTCCGCATCCTCTGCAGGGTGCTGGGGAACTGCTTGTGTTCCAGAGCTATCTGTTGGAGAAAGGGCTCGGCCACTGTCACTCAGCCCATGGCTTTACAGGCAGCTTTGTGATATTGTCTTTTTTTTTTTTCTCTTACCTACCGTTGTGATTTTTTGCAATGTTTGTGGGGATTTTTTACCCCCTCCCCGCCCATTAATCTGCTGGGTGCTTGGTGCCACTGCTCTGCAAAGATCCTGGGGAGGAGTGGGAAGACCTGGCAGCAAGGAGAGGACTGCATTTGGGGCCAGAGGAAGGGAGCTGGGAAATAGCACACGGTCCTTGGCCACACTGCCATGGCAGAGGAATATGGAATGAAGCCGGGGGTATTGGTTTCCCCAGTGAGACCTTCCACAACACGAGCCCCAGGGCTGGCTGGGCACATGCAGCTCTGATCTCCTGAAAATCCACCTAGCCCTGCTGACCCTGGAGGGAATGTATGTGTGTCCAGGAGAAGAGCAGTACAAGAGAGGTGCCTGCCTGAGAAGGCAGATGCGGGCTGGCAGCAGGGGTGTCTTTAGCAGATGAATAAATGTCAGTGGCTGGAAGCCACAGCCAGGCAAATTCCCAAACAGAAAATTTTTTAAAAAATCTTTTTTGAAAGTGTAAACATGCACTGGGAAATGTCCCTGAGCCATGGGACGCCTTCCTAGCCCCTGCAAAGTTCTGTCAGTCACATCCCATTCCATGTCAAAGAACGGGTTCATAAAACTGGTGCTGCAGCTCAGGCAAAAAAACCCCCAGCTGGAGCAGGAATTGAAAGAAAAATATTCCCTTGGTGTATTCTGTAGAACTTTTAAAATGGCTGGTGAGGCCACACTTTGAGTACTGTGCCCAGTTTTGGGACCCGCACTTCAAGAAGGCTGTTGAGGTGCAGGAGCAAGTTCAGAGAAGGGCAATGAAGCTGGTGAAGGGTCTAGAGCACAAGTCTTATGAGGAGCAGCTGAGGGTACTGGGATTGTTTAGTCTGGAGAAAAGGAGGCTCAGGGGAGACCTTATTGCTCTCTACAGCTACCTGAAAGGAGGTTGTAGGGAGGTGGGGGTCAATTTCCCATGTTACGAACGACAGGATGAGAGGGAATGCGTCAGGGGAAATTAAGCTTGGATATCAAGAAAGATTTTCCACGGAGGGTCATTAAGCATTAGAACAGGTTGCCTAGGGAGGTTGTGGAGTCCCCATCCCTGGAAGTGTTTAAGAGCCGTGTGGGTGTGGTGCTGAGGGGCATGATTTAGGGACCCTGGCAGTGCAAGGTGGACGGTTGGACTAGATGATCTTAAATGTCTCTTCCAACCAGATGATTCTGTGACTCTTTCTCCTCTTCAAATCTGCATCCTCCAGCAAGTCAGGCCTTTCACTAGAAATGCTGCAGCACGATGGGGTTTTAAGCAACCATTGTGGAGTGTGAAGCCTCAGGACATCTTGGGACAGATAGTTTGTGACACCCCCCGGGGTAAAACCTGATCGAGATGTAGCTTAGAGTAATAACGTGTCCCAGCTGTTATGCATGTCTGTTTACATGAGCTGAGTGTGGCATTTGTCCAGTTATTAGTGGTTGTGCGCTGCCGAGGGTGAAAATCAGCTGAAAGCTAGTCCCAGAGACACTTTTCTTGGTCTGAAGACAGAGTTGGTCTTCAGCTTTTAGCTCCGTTGGTTGGATATTCATGATGTGCTTGGTGATATTTGTCTGACTGATTTAACAAAATTGAATAGTTTCATAACTGCATTTATTTTAGTTTGAAACACTTTTGCTTTGATGTGGTTGAAGTGCTTTATTTAGCTAATACCAGTATGCTACTTTGCAACTTTAAAATTACATCTAGTAATAACCTAAACAGCAAATTGATAACATTGAGCTGAGGCGTGCTAACAAAATAACAGTAGTGAAAACTATTTGAAACCCTTTTAAAACGGGGGTGGGAGGTCACACAGATCTCTCTGTAGGTCAGTGTGGAGGGGGAAGCAGTTACAAATCCTATTTAGCTCCAAGATTTGAGGCTTAGACTTACTAAACTATTGCTTTGTCTATTCATCTCCTCACTTCGGGGGTGTCCAGCAGGCAGACAGCATGGGAGACGGCTAAAACATACCCTCTGCCAAGAGGTCAACACAGATTGTGCTTAGGAGCATTAACTAATGTGCCTGTCATTTCATGGCGGTGACACCGTGTGCTGCTGGTATGGTATATCCAAACAACGCAGTAATTCAGGGCCACAGATGAGGAAAAACAGCTGGGTGTCCAGACTCTGTGCTGCATGTTATTGTTTAGGCCACTCCAGCCTCTGTCTCAACAGCCGAGCTCTCTCATTTAAGCTATTTATGTCTTTGTACATGTGGGTATCAAAGCAAAACACCCCCTGCATCACTCAGGAACAGGCAACTCAGCTGGGACAGCAGCCTCTTCCTTCACAGCCCCAGTGCTGTGGGCGCTGGAGTGCGGTGCTGGAGCTGCAGCCTAGCTGAGAGAGGGGCAGAGGGCCACTGGGCACTGATGGGGATGTAGGTGCCTGTGCGGAAGTAAGGGATGCAAATGTAGCATGTCTGAAGTGAGGTTGGAAAGATACATCCTAAGTGTGCTCATCTTAAACAGAAAGAGCTTAGAGATGCTACAGCTCAGCAATAATGGAGCAAAGCCTCAGTTTTTCTACTTCTGCTTCCCTTATAAAGGGATTTGCAGGAAATGCTTGGAATCAGTGCTAAGGCAGCCTCAGCACTCTGGCTCGTGGGCCTGGGAAAGTGCTGCTGTAAGGACAAAAGCACCTGCACTGAAGTGCGAAGCCACTGACCCCCACAAATGACTTGTCTGGATGGTACCGTGGTAGCTCATCCTGTGCTGCAGAAAACCCAGACTAGCTCTGAGTCATAAAATGAGCTATCTGAAACAGGCGGGATTTCCACCTTCTAAGAAGTGCCCACCTAGCTGCAGCTGAAAGCCACTTAACATAAGATGCAGAAGGCTCTGTAATTATGATCAAAGTCCAGCTGTTGAGAGCTGTGTAATTAGTCTCACTCCAAAGCCTCTTTTTTTTTTTCTCTGGCTAATGCCTGGTTGGGGGAGTGATGTTTACAGATAAGTTACTTGTGTTCTTGGAAATAATGGTCATTAGGCTGTATTTTACCCAGGAGCTCTCTTCTTTTGGGGCTGTTGGGAATGCACCTGCTGGTGCACCAGACTACGGTCCTGCCTGCTTTACTTGCAGCTTTCTCCATGCTCAGGCTCATTGGTGGCCTGAGGATTTTACACCACTGATGTGTTGAAGGTGTTCACTATGGCTCACTCCCTTTTTTGAATAAAAGGCTTCTCACACAAGCTGTTCTTTTTCATTTCTGGCTTTCTATTCTCAGCTCAATGTGTTACGGCTCCACCTTCGAATAACAGAGGCCTGAGGAACAGCCCTGAAATCCTCTGGTCTCTGCAGCATCTGTGCTGTAAACCTTGTTTCTCAGATATGGTCCTGGATATCAGAGAAGTTGCAAAAAAAAAAAA
>NW_010397137.1:19591-29011 GCF_000710305.1 Buceros rhinoceros silvestris
AAAACACCCAAAAAACCCCACAACCAGGTATGTGAAAAAAAAAAAAATCTATTTTTAGAAGAAGATGAGGGAAACTGTCAGAAATTAGCTGGGGCATGGAAAGGAGTGGAGAGGGCATGATGGGCCATGGCAGCAGCAGCATCTATCAGGTGCTGTATCTGGATGGATTTTGGTGAACAGGGTTTAGTTCCAGCCAGCCAGAGGTCCTGGGTTGAAAGGGATCTTTCATCGTGAGCACTGCACGTGTTGCTTCACCTTTCTTTATTGGTTCCCACACGTATCAAAAAGGGCTGGTAAATGAACTGCAATTATCAGATAAGAGTCTTGCCAATGTTAATGCTTGCAATGCAGCACAAAGGTGAAAATCTCACCGTACCCAGTGCTCATCATTACTAATAGGCAGTAATGAGACAGCAGGTTTCCTCCCTTTGGGTTGGGAGGAGGCACATTCAGGCAAAATGTGCTGGCTGCTGCTTCTGATCACAGGCAGCAGCGTGCTGTGCCCTTCCATGATTGTGAATCAATGCTGGTGTAAGCAGCTCTCCTCTCGCTCAGTATTAGCTGGGTGACATTGTGACAGAGCTTTGCTTAAGCTGTCATAGGCTAATGTCCTGCGGAAGTGTTTAATCTCA
Source organism: Buceros rhinoceros silvestris (assembly GCF_000710305.1). Lineage (NCBI taxonomy): Eukaryota > Metazoa > Chordata > Aves > Bucerotiformes > Bucerotidae > Buceros > Buceros rhinoceros. Next base: position 20,224 of record NW_010397137.1, read on the forward strand.
AACGCAGGCTCTGTAGAATCCTTGCATTTGGGCAACTGTGGGTTTTTCTCTTTCCTCGTACTATGCTTTGCTGAAGAATGATTGAACTTCTGCTGTGACAGGGAGGACAAATCTCATCCGCCTTCACCTTTGAGATGGGACTCCAAACTTGCCATGTTGGCAGAAAGAAGCCAAGTAAGGAAAGCCACATGACTTGGTATAGATCTATTTGCAGAAACAGCCAGCGATACAACAGGTACTTTCCAAAGACTCAGAGTGGCTAGAAACTCTTCTGAGCAGCTTGTATGCTCAGAGTAGCTGGTGACTTCTGAAGGAGCAGAACTGGCTCCATGCAGGAAGGAAGTGTGGAGGGGAGCCAGGGAGGTACTTTTTTTGTTGGCCTTGGTGAGCTGTCATGTGAGATGGTGGTCACCTTCCTGGCTGTGCTGTCACCCGTCGTAGAAATTCCGTGGAGGAGGGTCCTTAGGTGGAACCAGAAGAAGGCAAGGTGATAGCATGCAGTGTGCCAATGTGTAGTTATCACAGGGTGGCCTCATGGGTGGGAGGACTTTGCGGAGCAGCTCCACAGGGAGAACATGCTGCCAGCACAAGACCTCTCAGCTGCACCCTGGCACCTTGCTAAGGACTGCGCTGCTGGTGATGAGGACAGGAAGGTATTTGTCTTTGATGTCTGTTCTTTGGCTGCTCCTCTGATCTTACACACTCTCATTAGAAAATGGGATTAGAAGAGAGGATCTTTGCAAAACACTGCTCAAGAGCAGCACGTTAAATTCCTTTCAGTCCCGTCTTCCTGGCAGTGTTCCCTCGGTCTGCTCATCCCCTCTGGATCTCTTTTCTCTATGTCAGACAGACGTTGGGCTGTCGCAACCCCTTCACAGTCATTGCTGAAGAGAGCACTTTTCTCTTTTCCTTTTCAAAATAGTATAGGCCCCTTAAGAGTGTTACAAGAAAATAATTGTCTGCTTGGAGGAACTTTTAGTGCTGCTTAAAGGATTAAAGTGGAACCAAATTGACTGTTTCCTTTTTTTTCCCCAGATCTCAAAGGACTATAAGGAGAATATGTGAAGTCTTTCATGTGGTCCTTTTTACTATGAGGAAAGAATACCTAATTCATAGGATCTTGCTCAACTTCCAAAAATACTGAAGAAATTAAAGAAGCAAGTTCTCAATAGCCCATTTCTTCAGAGACGTTTAGGGTGTTCATGGTATATAAGTTATATTCCCCTGCTGATTTGTGTGGTATCTTCTGCTACAAGCTAACTTGCAACGGCTCCTCTCAACAAACACAAGGATTTCTGGCCTTGTACAAAGCAAAAGGGCTCAGCTTCGATTTTGGGAAAAATAGAACATTCTGACTTTCAACAAGTGGCCAAAGGATTATTGAATCCATGTAAAAAAAGAGTCGATAGGTGTCACAAGGCAGAGGGAGAAAGGAGGGTCTTGGATGAGGAAGAATTTGAAGAAACTTGGCTTTTAATTTAGCCTGGCTCTAAGCTAATTTTGCACTTCCGTGAAAACCTTTGTGGAAACATGGGCATTGTGGTGGGAGCCAATGGTTACACTGCCACACAAATTTTGACTTCTGTTTAGCTTAAAATTTTGTAACCCATGATCAAAACCAAAATGATCAAGAGGAGAATGTTTTGCTTTAATAGATTTCTGAGGTCTGTTTGACTAGGTCTGCTGATAATAGATAGATAATAACCTTCCATCTGCTTAGATAGCTTCGTGAAAACTTCTGTGCCTGTTCCCAGGGCTTTCTTGAGAGGTTTTGGTTCCTGCTTGTAATCACTTACTACTGTGCAGTAGACCATCTACCCACTGGATTTGGCTGCTGAGTTATCTCCAGTCAGGTGGCTTAGTGTGATACTGAGGCACATAAGCAAAGGGAATTCAGTGAAGTGCATGGAGCTATTAAGAGAACTGCAGCATCCAATAGTGAGAAGGGGGAAACCCTGCATTAAGTGATGAGATGTTCAATAGGCTCTCTGCAATGTAAAAATAAGCCTACATACAAAACCTTGTCCTGGAAGCTTCAACGCCTGTCGAGTTTAGTAATATTGATATGCACCTAAGTCAATGCATGCTGAAAAAACACATGGAAAGAAGCTTGCAGTATGCTGGTGAGCTGGATACTGCAAGCAGCAGCTGCTCAGCTGAGTATTGCCAGCAGTGTCTGCCTCTAAACTCAGGAGGAGGAGCCAGAGCTGGTGAGGCAAAACGATGGGATTGCTATGCTTGCTGTCAGTGGGGTCTATGGGGTGGCTATGACAGCTGTGAGCTGTCTCAGAGTTAACATGGTCATTAGGCAGTCAAATATTGCAGGATTAAAAATCTTAATACTAAACAACAAATTTCCTTTACACTGTCTTCCACGTTATTTTTGTTCATATGTGTGAATTTTCCTCTTAAAACACACTGACTGGAAAAGTCATTCCCATTCGTGATGGAACGACAGACTCTGATGTGCTCCTAGCACTCTAGGAGCTACTGCCTTAAGATAATCACAAGCAAAACTCATAAGTCTCAGTAGGCGTGGCAATGTATTGATAAAATTATAGGAAGCCAACCCTGTAAATTCTTAACACCAGGCATAGTTGCAAAAGCAAAGATCCAGTGAGCACTCCAGGTAGCGTTCCCTTACTAGTGATGTTTTTGATAAGCAGTTCACTTGTTCCTGTCTTCCACGACTATAATCAGCTCTTATTCTTTTCGTTCCTCTGCCCTGTCTTGCAGCTATTTTGTGGCACGAAGAAAGGTTTTTGTATGTGCTTTTTTTTTTGACAGACAGATTCTCTGCCCTTGGGCTTAGCAATAGCTGGCCTGCCACAGAGCTGCTACGTGCTGAGAAATGCAGCCAGTGGGGTATTTAGCAGAAAAATTCATTTTCCCATATGAGTATCACTGGTGACAGGGATGAGGAATGGGAGTTTATCATCCCAAACATATTGGCTTTAGCAGGTTAGCTGTGGGGCTAACAAGCGGACACTCCAACCAAATTCATTTTACAAGAATCTGCACATAACTTCTGCTTTGCTGGCATCTCTGTTTTGCATTTTAATTGTTTACTGAAACACAGGATGTTGCTGTTTAATGTTTCCGGCTTCTAAAGAGTTCTGGGGACTTTCTGTATTATCATGATGATTTAGTTTATGTTTTTGTAAAATTCAACCTTCTTGAGAGAGTGTAAGAGAGGGACTTTGTAAGTCCGCTGAGTGGTTCATAGAGAAAATAATTTGTGTAACTAAAGACTGAAGCAGCTTTCGCAAGAGTAGGTGCCTTAGGGAGCTGAATGTCTTACCTGGCTCAACTCAAAATGTCATGAGTCTCTTGCAGTAGACAGTCTGAGACCTTTCTGTCCTAAAAAAGAATCACATATTTTATGTTCTCTATCTGGGGAAGCTGTCTCTCTCCTCTCTGACTATATTTATACAACTAAATGCCCTGCCATGCACAGTATCCCAGGGCTGAAATCAGCAAGGTCTGCATGATTTGTCTTGATTTGCTTCCTCCTGGTGGGGGACCATGTTGAGATCTGTGTGGGATGTCTCCTCACCAGCCTCTCCCTGCCATCACCTCATGGTGGCCAAATTTGGGACATACCTGTCCTGTATGAACTGGGACAGCAGCAACTCATTGCCTGCTGCTCAGTAGCTGCAGTACCTCAAGTACTTGGGCAAACAAACCCCGGGAGCATTTGGAGCAACCCTGGCAGAGAGAGGATCCAATTCCTTCAAACATCAAAAAGGTTTGAGTCTCAGCAAGTTTAAAAGAAAATCCATTCTTGGCAGCTTGCTATTGTCCTGGGGACTGTATGCCCTGAACGATGCTGATAGCGATACGGCATAAGCAAGGAAGAGGCTACTTTCAGGAAACCTATGCTAAGCTTTAAATAGAGCTCAGACCACATTGCAGGGCTTTGAGCACAGCCAACAGTCTATGCCAAGTGCATCTCTGCCATGCCTTGGAGGCTGGGTACTCTCATTGGTTTGGTCCAAAAAAGAGCACTCAGTTCAGTGGATGGAGCCATAGCAGAGGTGGGAGGGAGTTGAAGCCCACATCTCTTGCTTTGTCTCTGGAGTGTTTTCAATAGTGTCGGTGGTCCATAAAACCTTGGAGGGGATTGAAACTTTCATGCCAGGGAGAAGAGTGGTGGAAGCACCTTTCTCTCTCCTGCTGGCTGGAAATGCCCCAGAAATGGCGATTAGTGTAGATGTGTGACGGCAGACTCAGTTTAGCCCATTGCCAAGATCAGGCCTGCGAGCATAGCCCCCTGAGCACCTCAGTCCTTACCCATAAATCTACATCCATTGTCTTCATCTCTGGGACACAGAGGCCAGTTAGACACCTGGAGGCTTAGTGAGATACATCCATCTCATGGTCAGGAGCTGCTGCATGCTGCACCTAATGTTCACAGCTTCTGTGGAGTTGATGTGGAAGGACTCCACATAGGTGCACCATATCTAATAGTAGAGTCACTCTGTCAGTTCCCAGCTACCATACTTCTGTGCGTAGATATTTCTAAATAGAGAATACTGTGCTTGAAATGACCTGGCTGCTGTCTGTATACTGTGGTCTGGAGCATGTAAATTAGCAGTGTGAGAGTACCTCAGATGATGATGCTTCATCCCTGCACTCCCTGGGAGAAGCACTGAGCCCAATTTCATCTCTGCAGGCACGAGCATTGCATAGGAGGTGTTGTTGGGTTTTGGCTGTGTCTTTTAAAAGATGTACAAACTAATAGGGGGAAGCTGGGGGTTGTCTGTTTTAACCCTGTGACCGTTCGGGAGAAATACTGCTCTGCCTTTGCTCCCTAGACTGTAACATTCGCTCTTCGTGCCAAGCAAACCAATTGGGAATTCAAAGAGATCTCCCTGTCAGCTACCCAGCATAGTGCATGTCCCTGGTTTGGGGGACCAGCCATAGTCATGGTGAGCCCTTCATCTGGAGGATTATATCAGGTTTGCTTGGTGATGTGCTGCTTGTAGCTTGCATTGATGATGCACAGTGCTTAGGAAGCTTGGTGGTGGACTGAAGGAAGTTCAGCCTAGACTGTGCCTAACTTGACCATGCTGCATAAAATGAGAGGTTGGGCTCAACAGTGCTCGCAGTCATTTTCTCTCCGGACAGCCTAGAGCTCAGGCTAGGGCCATGTCTGAAAAAGGTGCTTGCATGTAGATAAGGGATAATACTCAAACCAGAACTTGCACTCAGGCCAGACCAGCAGTGATGTAGCCGAGGTTTTTCCTTACTACTATACGCTGGCTACAAATGGAACTTTTCTGTCAGGTGTGTTGTTGGGTTTTGATTTTTTTGGTTTGTGTTGTTTTATTTTTCCCCCTAGCTCTGGCCTCTTTCAGAGACTTTGAGCATCTAATGAGAGCTAGTTCCTGACACCTCAACTGCCTTTCTGAAGCCCCGATGCACTTGACTGAATTATTTTACCATCCGTAATAAATAAAGCAATTTCTCACACTGCGTTGTGGTCTCTGTATTGGTGCGGTGGAGGTAGACCAGTGAAACTTGAGAGATACTGGTTGCACTCAATGCTGCAAAATTTCAGCACACAATACTTAAGAGCCCTATTTTCTGTGAGAAATACTGAAAGCAAGCTCCTTATGAAAAAAAATAGACATCAATGTCCTGCTGTAGATATTGTTATTTGGTAAACGTGTTCACAGGAAAACCACTGATGAGCAAGGCTCAAAAGGGGGAATTTGACTCAGCAAGCCTCAGGAAAGTTAGATTTCTGGCCATCACCTCTTCAGAACTTTTTGATCTTCCTTCTGATGTAGCTAAAATCACTACAGAACAGTAGTGTATTTTGTCATAACTGTCATCTCTTGAAAATGACCTCACCCACTCTCATTTCTGGGGCTCTTGCTTTCTTTTCTTTTAATACTCCCTGATGCTGCAGAGGTCTGGGTAACAGGGAAGGACACAGTTAGCTGTTTTAGGTTGCTTTGGGCTTTTAACACCTGCCTTTTCCCCTTCCTCCTCCTCCTCCAGAGAAAATGAGAGGTTTCCCCATACTGTGCAGCAGAATGCAACAGCAGAGGTCTCCTAGGCTCCTTCTTCGCTGGCAGTTTGTGTATGTGCTCCCAGGCACCTCCTGCAAACTGTTACTGATGATGATGGAGGGGTGGGTCACCGAGTGATTTGAGGTCAGGCAGTCCCTCCAGAGGCACAGAAAGATGGGCTCTGTTGACTTTAATTGTAGCTGCAGCTGAGCAGCAGAGGTTGGCATACAACTGGAGGGATCACTGAGCCAGCAAGAAGATCTTGCAGCAGAGATCTGTGCTCATCCTCCCCGGCACAGAGGGGAGGATGAGCACTGCTCTGTCCTGATGTAAAACTATCACGGTTGGCTGGCTGCAAAAAGTCTTGCGTAAACTTCAAAAGGTAGACACAAATGCATGTTCTCAGCTGGGTATCTAAAATGGAGCAAATAATGTCTATTTAGACCAAAGGGATTTTTTTTTTAATGGACTTGAAAATGTTTTGTGGCTTTTGAACAGTTTGCTTGTAAAGTTCATCTTACAATACCTGTTTTTGGACTTAGCTCAAAAATACCTCAAAATTTTGAGGTCTGGGCCTGGATTTTCCACTAGTGTTCCTTTTTAAGAAGACTTTCTCACTGCAGTAAAAGCTTGCACCTCTGCCCTGCAGCTCTGACTCCTCCCTCTCCAGATGGACACTGCTCTTAACCATCGCTGCAAATAGGTTTGGGGAAGGGATTGATTGGAAGTGAGTTACAAAATAATACAGTTGCAACTGATTTTAATTGGTTTTTGGTTAAATGCTTTTTAAAAATGGATCAAGATTTGAATTTTCTTTTATTATTTAAATTTGAAAAGTCTCGGGACCATGTTTCCCTGGAGATGTACTGATGGTTACCAGGTCTCCATGTGCTTTACAAAGTTGGTGGCTCAGGAATGAACCTGAACCTGAGTTGTAGCTCAGGAATGGAAGGGCAGAGATGGGCAGGTCACCCAGGGGTTGAGCTGGGTGTCCTGAGATCTAGGCTTATGCTCTAACTCTGAACTCCCCAATACAGGCTGCTCAAGCTCGTGGGTGTGTTCTCCTGCAGATTATGAGCTCTGTACCCCAGACTAGAAAGCACCTTTTGCAGTGAGCAGGTGGAAGAACTGCTGTGGCTGTGCTTTCACTTTGGCCAGAGCTCCATCTCTCTTGGAGAGCAAAGGCTCGAGTAAAGAGCAACTTTGGCCCCTGCTGAAAAAGAGAGTGGGCATAAGGGCTGAGCAGAAGGGGAGGGGGAGTTTGCAGCTGGGTAAGGAGGTAGTTTCTAAGGATGGATGAGAAGGAAAGGGTGGAGAAAGGGGTGTCCAAGGTTGAGTGGGAGATAAAAGCGGTCTGGAAAACTTTACAAGAAGCTGAAGGAATCCTTGGAGGAAAAAAAATAAGAGATGACTTGCTCCAACCATTAGGGGATGGTACCTCTAATGCTGGTAGTGATTAGCTGCCTGAAGCCCTGAGGGTAAAGAAATGCCTCTATCATGTAGAAGAGCTCACTGTTGTCAGGCTGGTAATGATGACATGTAGTTAGCAGATGGGATGAGATGTAGATAGGAGATGCAGTGGGTTCCTGGACTGTGGCTGGTTACTGCTGGCACTCTGAATGTTCCCAACAGTTTGCAGGGAGCAGGCCATGCAGTGCCCAGCTGGGAACACCTCAGTGTGGTAGCAATGGGACCACAGAGGGAGCCTTTTACTCCCAAAGGAGCTCTGTTGCCAGTGCTGGAGAAAGGAGCTGGTATGGGGCCCAGGGCTGCAGGGATTAATGTGTTTTCAGGGGCTGCCACAAAGCTGCAAACGTTACATCCACCGTAGGCATAGTCTTACTCAAGATGACTCTAACTGAAAGGCAACAATGAATGGAAAAAATCCCCCTTGTGTTTTGCAGCATGGTGAATTAGCAGGATCATTCTGTGAAGCCAGTTTCACTTTCTTTAATATAGGTCAGTCTTGCCTGTGCACTGAAGGCTCGAGTAAAGAGCAACCAGAAAGCTGAACCATCCCTTCCTACCCCTTTCCATTCGACTCACTCACATATCCTTCCAAAAGAGAAATCTAAATCACAGAGAGGTGGGGATGGACTGTTACAGTAGAGTCTAGAAGAACATAGAAGAAGAACATTTATAAGCATCACAATCAGCATTCCTCTGAGACAGAACTGCTTTAATTCCTCTAAATATCATGTAACTCACGGTTGAGACGAGGCGTGTGCAATACAGTGTCATTTGCCTACAGACTAGGAATAGTCTGCAATAGTGTCATTTGCCTAACAGTCCTCCTTAGGGTGTATTCAACGGATGCTGTAGGACACCAGCAGTGTCACAGAGCCCTTTGCCACTGTCACTCCTGGTGCCTTCTTGTGTTCCCCATATCCGCTTGGTTGGTGGCTGCCTCTGAATTCAGCCTTTGGGCAACTAAGCCTTTCTCTCAGCTGCTCCTCCCCATAACCCATGCTGTTGTTCACATGATTTTTAGTGAGATATCACATCTGAAAAATGTGGGATCTGGAAAAAAGAACGGGTGTTTGAACCATAGTTGAAAATTCCATTCTGTCCCAAAGCATCCTGTGTGTCGGATGCATCCATCAGTCTTCTGGAGATATTTTCTAGGACTTACACATAGAAGCAGCATTACATGGAAGGAAAATCTAAAGAATTTAGAGAAGTTACTGGAAGTCTAGATATTAAAAATCTAAATCTGAAAGCTGGGCTGGAAATCTAAAGGAGAATAAACACTTGAGAGTGCAGTTCAG
>NW_010397137.1:29115-52911 GCF_000710305.1 Buceros rhinoceros silvestris
ATGGGAGTCAGTCTCTTTTGGGCTCTGCAGTGCAGTTCCTGCTGGGAAGCAGGGCTGCTTGTTGGTGTGGAATTAGGCACAGAAAGAGGCATAGAATAGAGGTGGAATACAGATTCCTGGCATTGAACAGCAGTCTCCTCTCTGAGGGGGGTGAGAGCCTGCCTTGTCTGCCATTTGGCTTTTATTTTGGCCTCCCTATTAGTGACAATGAGTCTGATTACCAAAGGTCTCCAACAGGTGCTCTGTCAGTCACGGGTGGCTGATGTGGCCATGGGGGACAAGCGTGATCCACGCTTTGGGGAATTCCAGATGACACTGCCTGCCAGGCACACGCTTGTCCTGTGCTGCCAGACCCTGTTTCTTTCTCCTCTTGCACAGCTGTGAGCTTCATGAGGTAGCGATGTCTACAAATCACTGCAGTGTTAAAATGAACTGTGGGGGGAATTCCAGCAGGATGAGGGCTGCCAAGTTCCTCGAGTTTTAGCGGTGCGGTTCAAAAAGGAGATCCCTCCCTACTCAAGAACTAAAAATACAACTAACACCAAGATTTAGGCAATTAAGCTCACATAATCATCACGAACTTTTAATCACTTGTTTGCCATTGCTTTTGATGCACTTCAACGTGTAGCCAGAGAAGGCAGAGACCAGCACGTGGATTGGGATTGCTGGAGCTGAGGCTGCCGACTTCTGTGCTCTGTGACTGACTTCTCTATCTGGCCCACACCTCATGACAACTGAGGGCTAATATATTAATCTGTGTATGAATTAAGGGCTGTTAAGTGGTTAACTGCTGTAAGCATTCAGGAAGAAAGATAAGGTTTTTGTCTGGACATCTGGGTTTGAATTCTACTTCCATCCTGAACTCTGAACGCGGCTTAATATTTCTGCAGCCTTGATTTTTCATTCCTGGGCATCAGCATTTTGGTGCCTGAAGATAAATAAAGTTTGGGGGTTTCTTGATCTAGGAAGTGCAGTGCGTACGCTAGCTGAAGAAATTAAGGCCTCTTCGAATTTCTCTATCTAGACACTCAATATCGCTGGTTCCATTTTCAGCAACGCCAGACTGGGACTCAAGTGACCAAGGTTGTATTTCTGGCTGTACAACCAGCTTGCTGAGTAACAATGAGTAATTCTATGACCTCCTGGTGCCTTAGTTTTCCCACAGGTAAAATGGGAGTAATTATACCGTCTTCCTTTGTAGAGCACTTTGAGAGCTATGAATAAAATGAGTCATATTAGATATCATTATTTAGACATTATTAATTATTCTTTGGGTTCATTTGTATAATGTCGAAAAGCTTTCTTCAAAAGAATAGATGTTCTTGTCTTTGCATCAAGATTTCCCAACTATGCCACTTGCAAGTCTTTCAGAGGAGTATATCTTGTGAAAAAACAGAAAAAGCTTTACTGTACAAAGGAAGTCTTCTCTGGCCCTATCTGCTTGTCCACAGAGTGAAGGCTACAGACCCAGTGACAGAAAATAGTACACCACTGATAGACACTTGGTGAGGAGAAGCAGGAAGCAATACCCTGTAACTTTGGTAAGAAGCAGAAAAAAAAGCTCCAAATCGTTTTGCTCACTCCTACTGTGAAAGATTTCTTTTCACAAGGTTATGCTCTGTGGCTTTACACCATTACCAAGCCATGATGTTTGGGATCTATAAACCATACTGGTAGTTTCTGTGAGTTTGCACGCTGTGCAGGAGAAACACAAACCACTCCAGAGCTCCACCTGCCAAGGGATGCTAAGGAGAACTGGAGTTGCTTGGATGCCGTTAAATATTACACAGCAGCTTCACCAAGATACCTAACTCATTCCTGGTTTCCCTATAACTCTGCTAATAACCTGGTGGCAGTTCAGGGCGTTGAAATGTCAAGCCTCTTTTGGATGAAAAAAACAAAGAAAATCATGTTATCTCTTGGTTGTAACAATCTTTCCTGTTTTTGGAAGTTGCTGAACTCACGTAATTATCCTAGTGGTACCTGAGCTGCACCTGCATCAGATCTGACCCTATATCAAGTGAAAGGGGGTGGCATCTGCCACCTGTAAGGTTAAAGCTACAGAGTAGGGACTGTACAAGCTCTGTATCAAACCTAGGTCTTGCTTTCCTCAGGAGCTGATGGTAAGTCAAGCCTTGGTGTTTTGGGTTTAGCTGTTTCTAAGAAAGGTTGTTGCAGTGAAAGGTGGCTTTTTGAGTTAGAAATGCTGTTGTGTTGCAATAGTTGAATTTAATGGTTTTCTGTCATTGTTTGTTAGTGTGGAAAGTGGTTTGTTTTGTTTTATTGTTTTTCTTTAGTGTGTTTGATGTTCAGGTGGCGGGGGGGAGGAATGTGGTGAAGAGTGGAAGCATGTGCTTAGAGTGAGGTAGTGGGAGCAGAAATGTTTTCTCTAGTTTGCCATGAGTTTATGTTGTGCTGGGCCAAGCATTCAGGGCTTCGTTTCCACCTGCGTTGGGACCCTCATCTCCAGGGAAAGGCAGGAGCAGAGCAAATGGGCTAAGGCTTAATGCGGGAAAATGCTTTGCTTGCCAGGGTTTTGTTGTTTGTTTGTTGGTTTTTGGTGGGGTGGGTTTTAGTTTGGGTTTTGGAGGGGTTTTTTGTGAAGTTTAGTATTCCCAGCCTTCTGGAAGATTCTGAAATTGAGTGTTGTGTAGGCACAGCTCCAAGGACATGTTGCTCTCACTGCCATAACTTGCAGAGATTTCACTCATTAGCATGATGGCAAACTGAATCAGCTGGGATGCAGTCCCATTCGAGTGGGCTGTAACACAGTGCTTCTGGGAAAATAATCAGGAGGAAGCAAAGTAATCAGTGGGCCCAAGGTTTCAACTCACCCAGTGAATCTGGAAAAGTGCTTTCACCTGGAGTCTGGGCTGCTGTTTCTTCAGCAAAATAAATAGGATGGAGCTGAGCTGGACCTCCATGGGAGTGTGCTGCTGGCTGAAACCTGCCGTGGGATTCAGTGGTTCAGGAGCAGTGACCCATCACTGTGCCAGGAAACCCTGTGCTTTTGGTGAGATGCTGCTTCTCAGAGAAGATTTAACTTGCCATTTTTGTTAATTAATAATCCACTGGCGGTTTTTAAAGAAGGGGCTTGTGTGTGCAATGTCCTATGCAGCTTGCAGTTTGGTGGGGGTTGTAAATCCCACTGCGGTTCCAGCCTGGTGTAGTTAGTTCTCTCTGCTTGCGGTAAGCTGCCTGCCATTTCAGCAGTTAATGTAGGGAATTAGCTTAGGGACTTAAAGCAAAGGGCAAGCTAGGCAGAACCTGCCGTCATGCTCTGTCCTGTCATAGTCAGCAGTTTGGTATATCAGGCTGTATTCAGTAGCATTATCTCCTATGATGTACTTGGGGATGAGCGGTTGTGGGTAAAAGGGATGTTGTTTAAATGTCTGTTTATTAAAAAAAAAAAAATCCAGCTGGTAGGAGCAGTTTGAACAATGTAAACTCCTGCTATCTTGTGGTTAACTTTAGGTGCTGGGGATTATTTTGCTGAAGCTAGAGCACTTGCTGTTGCAGGAAAAGACAATTAACTAGAATTGTGAAATTAATGTATAGAACTTACTTAGGCTTTAGCTGTTTATTTCTTGTGAAAAAGCAAATTTGTGCACTTAGGTATGCTGTTTAGTAGACATAGGCTGCTGCTCTATGTTGAAGGTTTTCTTGTTAAGTAAAAGGGCACTAGGTTTAGACCTTATTGAAATCACAGGGAAGGAGGCAGTTTAGCTTCCATGCAGCTTTGTGCTGAACTGAAGCTGGTTTTCTTGTGGCTTGACAGCTCTTTCCCACCTAGAGCAGGATGCACCAAAGGGAGTAAAAAGCAAAGTTCACTGTCTCTGTAATGCTGTAGCCTTCTCGCAGGTGCCTTGCAAAAGCTGGCCATGTAATCCTGCATCTTCCTTTGGAGATAGAGCTGTATGGGTAGTAGAAGTGAGGCAGAGGGTGTTGAAGGAGTCTCCCAAACTTTACTTCTGTGGAAGTATTAGCCAGGAACTTCTTTTGCCTGGGTATAGGGAAACGCAGCTTTTTGGCCATCAGGTAAAATCTGATAATGCTTCTTTCAAACGACAAGCCAGGAGCTTTCTTTGGTACAGGGATAAAGATAATACAACTGGAAAATGCCTCTCTCTGGAGGAATTCGGAGTTATGTTTAGTGCAGGGATGCGCTGCTTGTGTCCTTAACTGTGTGACTCTTTCCAACAGCTCTGTTAGCTTCAGAGGCTTAGAATAACAAATCTGGCTTTATCAGTCTGCACAGCTACTGTCTCCTTCCTCTCCTGTGCTGGAGGCACTGGAAAGAGGGCTTGGTTGGGGTAGGCTCATGATAAGCGATTTCTGCTTTGCTGCTGAATGGGTCCACAAGGGCCACAGCAGGCAGGGATGAACTGAGCTGCTTTGGCTTCTTGAGACCTAGGACTTTGTGCAGCTGTGAACCAAAGCTGGGGCAGGTTATGGCATGCAAAGCCTCACTGCACTGAGACTTTTTGAAGGAAAGATTTTTGAGGAAGGTCTGTTTTGTAATAAGTTTTTTGGTGAAGTTGGTTCATTTTCTCTGTACATAGGAATGAACTGGTTTGGATGGTTGTTGCTCTCTTGGTAACGAATTCCTAGAAAGGGACTTTTAAGGTTAAAATCAAGGGCAGTTGTGATAAGTGGTAAATAATTGTTTAAAATGAGCTTTGGAGAATCCACCGTAGGGTCTGTCTGCTCATTCCTTGAGGTCAGGACTGGGTGCGGGGTATTGAGCAGTGCCTGGGGTCAGCAGTTTAGTGGCAGAGTGGGTTGGGGGCATTCCCCATTGCGCTCTTCCAAAGCTTGTGGTAGCATCCATTTGCCACTGATACAGTAGGCTTTAGGCCAGATTTGTTGTTATGGGTTTCAATATGGCACTCTTGAAAGCGCCTTACTAGACTGAAAGCTTGAAAAGAGTAATTTCTGGTACTTTTGGTGGGATAACTGCTGTTCTCAGAGGATTTGTGATTGTTTATTCGCATGTAGTGTGGGTATGTGCTCACATCTGTAAGGCAGAGCTATTAGCTATGACACTTCTGACTTTTATTTTTGTCTCTGGCTGTTCATGAACTTTTAAAGGATGGGGGGTTTTTGTTAATCACAAAGGATGAGCAACTGAAGTGATACTTTCACTTATTTTGAGTCATGCTTAGCTATGGCTCTGGGGGCCAAAACCGCTTTGATTTCCATTAGCTTAGGACAATTGTCTGCTATTTTCAACAAGCACGCAGTTCTGTGGGCAGCAGAGGTGAGGAAAGCCCTGCTTTTTGCAGACCAGTCATCCTCAAAACATAAGAAGCCATACAAATTCAGTAGAGAGCTAGATCCCACTCTGACAGCAGCCAGAAACAAACACTTCAGGAAAAAGTAGGACAAGAACAACTCTATTGTGACCCTTCCTCTGAAACACTGAATCCTGGCAGTTTTACAGATTAGAGTCTTCCATGCAATTTGTCTAGACTGCTGTGTTAAACAGCACCAAAATATGCCAAACCAAATGTAAGTCCAATTCTTTCTGTAATCCATTAATATCCCTGGTTTCTGCCACAGCCAGTCCCCTGGCAGGGAGCACAGCCATTCTCTTGCATTGAGCAAAAGCAACTCTTCTATAAAAATTTTGCTGTGTGCCTCCTTCCTTGTAGCAGGAAGGGCAGTCACCTGCTTCATGCTCTAAGTTGAACCGAAAGTTTTTTGTCAACTGCAAATATACTCAAGAAATTCCTTCCACCCCCCCTCACATCCCTGCAGCCGTTGAGTATTTTGACACGGGTGTAAAAGCCGCTGCGTTTGAATTTAGAAATTGACCAGTGGGATGAGAATGTGCAGCTGTGGAAGGCGCGAGTGCCCCGGCTTCGTCACTGCTCCTCTTGGGCCCACCTATTTCTGTGAGGCTTGTGGGAGCTTAAGGGGATAAAAATGGCCAAGGTAATTAGCAGATCTGGTGGAAATCAGCTGGTTGGGCTCAGAAATTATGGGAGGTGAGAAGCCAGTAGACAAGCAGATATAATCTGATGTGACAGAATTTATTTGTGTACAAAATAAAGCAAAAAGAAGGGAGTTTGAATTACTAATTTTTTACAAAAATGATTTTAGTCCAAGACCTCAGCTATAGTAGCTGGATGTAGGAGAAGACACCTAAATCATCATCCACAATCTAGGGAGGCAACCAGCCAGGGACAAAGGAATTGCACACTGCTTAGATGCTTCACCTGCTGTATACAGAAAGTTTATTTGGAGGTAAAGTGGAAGGTGTTTTGTTTTTTTTTTTTTCTCTGAATTCTTACGATGCAGCATCCCAGTGAGCTCTGAGGGTGTTTATTGGGAAGGATGGCCAAATTCTCTCCTGTCTAAATACAGCATCTGCAGCAGTGTGGAATGTGTGGTGTACAGCTGTGAATGTTCCAGGCATTCAGCGTGGCTCCTTTTTCACACAATAGCTTCTATTTATGGGTTTTCATCAAGTTGGACTCATGCATTCAACATATCTTTGTGTGTGTTTTTCCTTTTTTCTTTTCTTTTCTGTTTTTTTTTTTGCTTTTGTTTTTTAAGATTTGTAGAAACTCCGAGCCACTTCTCCTGGAAGGAGAGTTACTACCGATCAGCCATGTCCCAGAGCTCGCAGCCCAGGGATTTCCTCAACCCAGAGGTGTTTCAGCATATCTGGGACTTCCTGGAACAGTAAGTAGCCTTTAAGTGGAACTTGTGGAAGAAGGTGTTTTGGGACAGGATGCCTCAATAATGCTCAGGTGACTGCTGCTGGGGGTTTTGGAGTCTTCTGTACCTCTTGCTTAGAACATGTGGGTGTGAGTCTGTGAAGACTGACAGCTCTCAAGGTCTCAAGAAGTTCTGCACCCAGGCTGTGGGGAACAGATGCAGAGATCAGCAGTGACACTGACTCTCTTGCTAGCCAGCCATCAGCTGAGCAACCAATTTTTCCTCTAAGGAAATAGGGTCATTACTCAGTCCTGGCTGCATGTTTTCGTCTTTTGCTGATGCTAAAGAGGGAGAGGAAATGGAACTGCTGCAGAGTTCAACCTGAACTCAGCAGGTCCACTGAAGGAAATAAAACTGACTCTGCTCCCATTCTTGACTTGCCATGACTGATGCTGAGACACCTATTGCTATAAATCCTCCATGAGTTCTGCCTTTCTGTGATTTAACTCCTGAGCTCTTGCCTCATTTTTCTGGTCAGGAGAGTGAAATGTCCCTCCAGGCCTTGTCCTGCTCAGGGGCTGCTGTTAGCATAGCAGGTGATGAGGTAGTTTTTCATTAGTAATTACTTACTTTGTCCTGAGACTGGTTTGTGGTCATGCCTAAGTTCTGGATGACACCCTAGCATGGTGGGAGGAAGGAGTGGGACACAATCTGCTCAGTTTTAACTGCATCACTCTGTTCTTTCCAGACCAATATGCTCAGTTCAGCCGATTGACTTAAACTTCATCGATGGCCCATCTGAAAATGGCCCTACAAACAAAATAGAGATTAGCATGGACTGTGTCCGGGTGCAGGACACGGACCTGAATGACCCAATGTGGGTGAGTAGTGAGAAGAACTTCCTTAACCTTTGGGGACAGATGGGGAGTTTTTGCAGGAGCTATTTGTACTGCATTGCCCGGGGGCCAACTTCCTCTTCTTGGTGGAGGAGCTGTGGCTGTTGCCTCTGACGAAGGAAGTTCCTTCTTGCTTTGCCTGTTATGTCCCACTCACAGAAGCTGCTTGGGGGCTGGCTCTGTCAAGTGACTGTGCTAGTGGTGAATGGCGATTCTGTCCATGAACCAGACAGGGTGTGACCCACAGAAAGGCATCGTTCCTCTGTTCCCCTGGAACCGTGAGGGGGAGCTGGCTGGCTCCCAACCTGCTCCTCTCTTCTGCTGCCGCAGTGGTAGGAGGGAGGGATGAGGCAGCTAATCAGGCAGAAGAGCTGAGGAGTCTCTAGCACTTGCCTGGCTGCTCAACTGTCTCTGCTCTCTCCCTGCTCACACTTAGATTGTGTGGCCTCAGGATTAAAATAGTTGGTATTCTGGGCACAGCTGCCACTTTTCTGGCCAAGGGCAGGGGTTCTTCGTGGTTTGTGTTTTTGGGTTTTTTTTCCTCTTGAAGGCCAAATATGAGTGAAAACTTGGTTTCAAACCATGGGTTTTGGTGTGGGTTTTTTTTCTTTTTCCTCCTGTGTTTCCAGATAGACAAAGCTAGAGAGTGTTTGTAACAAGCCTTGGCTGTGGGTGTCTCACCAGTATGGTTCAAGACTGGAATGCAGATGAGGCACTGGTGGTTGCTGGTTCACTGCCTTTGGCACAAACTGACCAGCATGCTCTTAGCAACAACTCTGAGGAAGTCAGGTTCTACTCTTCCAGGGTGGGGCAGAAGATGCTTCAGGAGTTTGAGTTGTTCTTTTCATGCTCTTCCTGGGGTTTGTAAGCTTTGGGGTAAAAAACCATGTGTGGTTTGAAATTTGTGGTGGTGTCTGTAAGTTTTCTTGTTCCTCTGTGTTTCCATCCTGAGAAACTAATTATTTCCCTTGCTAATCAACCACTGTTTTAAATGTGCCCAACAATGGCATGCTGGTGGGCTGCATCCTGGCAGTGATCACATCTGCATGGAAAGAGCTCACAGATCATGCTGATTTTAGGCCCCAGTGACAGAAGATTTGACCAGTTAGTGCCACTCTGGTGCGAGTGCTGGGAAGGCTGCAGTGCTCTTCTCTTTCCTTGCAAGATTACGAAGGGTAAAAGGGGCACTCTAAGGTTGGGTATGTGCTCAGCTAATGTGGTGAAGCTAATCCAAGTGCACAAAGAGAGATGACTGACATCAAGTCTGGTTATCTTTTGATTCTGCATTTGAGCTGGGCACAGAAAGGTGGTGTGAAAGCCTTCAATCTGGATCTCAGCTTTTTTCACTGCAGTAGCACAGCTTCAGTAAAATGGTGTCCCTTTGGCTAGTCAAAAATGTTTAGAGGAGCTCTGAATTTTCAAAGTGGGTGGTAATGTTCTGTTTGAACTGTGTCCTCTGAAAAAACAATCCCCAACAGTTTAAAGATTGCAGCAAAACTTTAATCCTTCCTTGCTCAAACCTGGACTTGTTGCATTGAGTGATAGCAAAGCCTCCCCATTTCCAGCTTCTCTGAGCTGTCTGCAGAGCACTGTGGTAGCTGACAAGCTCACTTGAAGTCTTTGTTCAGAATCTTCCTCTCCTGTCTGTGGTGCAGTGGAACGTGAATGGAAAATCCCTTCCTCTCGTCCTCTGAGCACTGCTGAAGTGAGCACTGAGGCTGGGAGAGGAGGACAGGCAGCTTTTGCTGTGCAAGTACCTTTTGCTTATGATGGGTTTGATCCTAGCATTGTAGGAGGCACTTCTAGAGAGGCCAAGCTGTACGGTGACTCCTTTAAGAAGTGTTTTTCATTGACATGACAAGCTGAAGGGGCAGCGGGGAAATTCCATCCTATCCTCACCCTTACTGTAAAGCAGCAACTTGGAGTACATTAATGTATGTACATTAATAAATGCTCCGGTTTGTCTTCAGTGGAAGACAGCACCTTTGCTCGGTTGAATGCTGGACAAAAGCCTTTACAAAGCAAAATATGCATCGCAAACCTGTGCAAACAGCCTGTCTTTTAAAATGAGGAAAGCTCTTTTTACTCCCCTTACCACCACAACCACCTCCCTATAAATTCGCAAACATCCCTGACAGGTGACAACTCCCCCTTGCAGAGAAGTCGATGTTTGCTTTGCTGTTTCTGGGGCTCCCAGCCGGTGCAGCTTGCATTGGCAGAGAATGTGTAGCCTGGGGCAAGGTGTTTGCTGTTTGTCGGCTTTAATCTGAAATACCTTACAACCCTCTTCCCCTCCAGCTTCTCTTTTCCTTTGGATAGCTTCGGGGCAAGAGCTCCCCTTGCACCTGTCTCTCCTGTAACCTCAGCCATGTCACTTCTAGAGATGAGGTGCTGCATGCAGCTGATTGCAGCAGAGTTGAAGAGGGCAGATAAACACAAAGGAATGCAGCAGAAACACAGGGGCCCTGGGAGATGAACAGCGAGATCAAGCCAGAGTGATTTTTATTATGAAATTTGTCTTAGGAAAAGGGCAAGGCCAGATTTTCTCCAAAATGTACTGCCATGTGAGATGTAAATAGGTGCAAAGCAATTAAGTCTGGTTACTTGAAGCAATTGTCCTTACGTGGACTTTAAGGCAATCCCCATCAGCCTTTAAAACAAGCTTTGCACCTACTTGCAACTTAAGGCTGAAAGTTCCATTTTTCAGCCATAAAAGATGATCTGAATAGTTGTGTTGGGGAGAGCGGTAATTTTTTTTTCAATTATTTAATTCTGGCAGGGGGGTACAGTTGCTTGTTTACAACAGAGCTCTCGGTGAGGAAGGAGCTGAAGTGTTCAGAGCTGTGCCTGAAGAAACTGTCCCACTGGTGGGCTGGAAAAAGAGCATGAGTCCTGCCCTGCTGGACACTCATCAGTTGTCTTCATTGCCTTGAAAATGCAATGATCAGGAAGAGAGATGGAGAAGGTTGGGTGACAAAGAAACCCCTCTTTGAGCTAAGTTCTTATTTTCGAGGAAGAAATATTCTTCCCCTGCCCCATATAACAAAGGGGTAAGAGAAACTGGTGACCTGCACTGCATTGGGATGAAAAGAACTGGAGGGGACAGGAAGAGTGTTTGAGTCTGGTGTAACATTAGATGGTCAGCAGCCTTCCCTGGCTGTGTGCCTTGTGACCAGCTCTTTCACAATGCCCTGGGTCGCCCATCTGTGAGGCTGCTGGCTGTGCCCCTTCCTCTCTCATGGTGTTAACCACAGGCAGGCTGGGAAATCCCAGCAGAGATCTGTCTTTTTGCGTAGCTGGACTGAGGGGCTGGTGGTCCCTGGGGGTGTGGAGAGTATTTAGTGCCTGCCATGGTCCTGGAGTGGGAAGGAGCTGTGGATGGCCAGGAAGGTAAGTTGAATAAGCGATCTCGTGGGCCGTTCGATAGGCCCACAAAAGAAGGTGGTTCCCAGCTCCTTCCCTGACCAAGGACGTAGTTGGCATGGCTGGGAGTCCGTGGTGTGGTGGCAACCAGCTCCCGGCATTCAAGAGGAAGGCTGGTCTCAAAGGCTGTATTCTGCAGTGCTAGAAGTTGGGTAATGCTATAGGAATTGGTGGGTTTTCTGTTTTTTTTTTTTTTTTTCCTCATTGACTAGAAACCCCGGAGCTACAGGGAGGAGGGGTCTGGAAAGGTCTGTCTAGGAACAAGCATGTGGCAGTGCAATAACCCCTGCATTGCCCTGGAGCCCTCATGGCGTTCTGTCAGCCTGCGTACCAGGTGTAAAATTTCTTTCTTTCACCAAGTCTCACAAGACCTTGAAACTGCTTGCCAATGGTGAGAGTTGCTAGCCTGGACCCAAACAAAGCTGTTTTGGGCTAAGGACTTCATCAGACAGCATCCTGATGAAAGTCTTATTTAAGGGGCTTGCAGAGTCTGGAAGCCTTCTGCCACCATCCCAGCAGTGTGTCCAGGGCTCTAGGGACCCTGCTGGCAGAAGCAGGAGTGCTGTCCCCAGTGATGGAGCAGCTCATCCCCCTCCCCCTGTACATACCTTCCTTTCATGCCCCTGAGCTAGCAGTCCTCCTGCATCCCCTTGCCTAACCAGTTCAGTGGAATGCCTTTCCCCAGACAGTCGTCGTGGTCAGAGTTTTCTTAACCTGGATTTGTCCCTCCCCACAAAAGGGAGAGAGAATTCCTTGCTTTTTTATTTATCTTCTCTCATTCTGCAAATCTTTGTGGGGATATGCTGTGTGTGCTGTAGTTAGGCACCACTGAGATCCCTATGGGGTGGGTTTCTGCTCTGGAAATGGTGGTGTGGACTCTTCAGTCACAGCTGTGTCCTTTTGGGTTTGGGTCCTCAGCTTCATGGGCTGTGGGTGCTCCAAGCCTGGTGACTACAGAAGTTTTGGAAGTGGAACAACTATTTTATAGTTTTCAAAGTTACAGAGCTCTCACTTTTACCTTCTTTATACATAGAGGTGGAGATAAAACTAGACTGTAGGACAAACTGGATGTGGCCCAGGTATGACATGGAGGTGTCAAGGCTCTTGGCTTCAGCACTCACACCAATAACATATCTCAGTGTTGGTATACGATGCTTCTCACCGGAAACAAAAAACTTTTATCAGGCATAACCTGCTGCAGGCTCATGGAGAAGCCACCCCAGCCACCTTCCCATGCTGCAGCCCAGCAAACTGGAGAGCAGCATGTCTGAGCCCCAAGGTGGCTGCTGGCTCTTTTCTTTATACTCTCAGCCTTAGCACTGTGTAAATCAGTTCAGTAATTTGTATTTGGTGGCTGTGCTCTGAATTCCTGGATCCCTGGGAGACCATCAACTGGGTGCTGTGGTCAGAATCACACGTGCAACAATATGATGGACAGACTTAAAAAAAAAAAAACACTGTTCAGAAGGATGTCTGTGTCCTTTGGTATTTAAGTACAGGCTCTAACTTCTGTTAACCTTTAATTGCTTGCTTTAAAGTGTTTTCTGGGTGAGGAGAAGAGAACTCCACTTGCTGCAAGGTAACGGCTGAGGAAGTAGATGAAAGCTAGTTAAGCAGTGAGACTGCAGGACAGGGAGGACATCCCTGTGTATGTACCAGCAGCAGAGCAGGGAGCTGACACGTCATGTGTGGTGTGGCTGAGCGGTGCAGGAATAGTGTCTTGGAGCAGGGGCTCACGTGGTGTATGCTTCCCACAAGCTTCTGGCAGGTGCCACAGCCCTACGTTTTGTTGGGAAATGGTTTTGCACCTGGAGGATAAGGCAAATTTGATAAGTAGATGCAGCAAAATGGGTTGTATGGCTGTCTGTTTCCATGCCCGAGTATTGCCGGATTGACCATAGAAAGGAAGGAAGGACTTTGTGTAGCACAGGGATACGATCAAAGCTTTTATTACTGTCTGGTTTGTGCTTGGGAGAGTTTGAGGCTTGCCAAGTTTCTCTTCTTTGTAGGTATTTGTTCATTCCATAGGTGTGCAAAGAAAGTTGAGATTATGCAAAGGCATTTCCATAATGAGCAAATGTATTATTCTGTTGGAAGTTTCCCTCCAGCATCTCTCTTGTTTGCAGTTGAACTCATAAGATCTCTTAATTTAGGCTTGTCTTTGTAATTCTGCTGAATGTTTAATCTTCTGCAGTGTTGGTCCCTCCAAATGATCTAATCATCGCACTTAGGGCTGCAGATCCAAACCCAGAAATGATTAATTCTTTCAGGTGAAGGATGCACACAGAGCATGTATTTGTACATTCTGTTTGGCCAAAGCCTGAAGACTTCTCATTCTATGTGTAGCAGGGCTCTAAAGACACTTTTGGTTTTTATATAAAAGACACATTTTATTATTCTTTAAAATACTTGTTCACTAGTTCCCTTTCCTGTACTGTTTTGCCCTGGTTCTGGCTGCAGACCAGGGCTGGCTGCCTTTCTTTTTGTGGGAATGCAGCCAGTTGATGAGTATCGTTACACCAAGTGTTTTATTTTTAAAGCCAATTCTCTGGGTTTTCAATGTTATTGAAGAAAGCCAGTGGGTGATCAGTCTGTTGTGCTACACGCTGTTTTGGAAACACTTAATTCCTTTAAATATTTCTGCCAGTTCAATATCTCGCTTTACGTTAATCTTGGGAACAAATAAACTAATTTTAAGCTGAAAATCACAAACCTACTGGAAAAGAGCCAGGTGTGAGATGGAGTGTTTTGGCTTTAACTCCCTGGCTCGTATTGCTACGAGCACTTGAGGTGGAAGACTGTCACAATTGTGAGTCCTGTCATCTGCCTACATGCAAACACCTCTGAACAAAAGAAGCAGTCGCTTCAGAAAACATCTTCCCCAAGCAGCTAGTCCTGCCTCCAAAGGCTTCCATGGTGCTGCACGTGTGCCTTGCTTAAGTATGGAGCAATAATGTGTTAGTGCTTATTTTACATCTTTAAAAGGTGTGCACAGACACTGCACAATTCTATGGTGTCTTGATCTCGGAGCAACAGATCGTAGGCACTTTTGCCTCCAGAGCAAGTGTAAGGTTTATGCTGTCTTGATGGGAACTTCACTGTATGTTTCTATGTTTATCCTAGCAGATAGGATCTCCTTCGTTTATTCTTCTTAAACCATAAACATAATTTCCATATTTGAACTCTTTGGATTAAAACCCATAAGCAGTAAACCCCTTGGGCAGCTGGTGTTTCAGCAAGCCATGAAGTGTAGCTTGAACTCCAACAGAAGTGGAGCGGCCGTGCTCAAAGTTCATCTTCCTCTGGACACTTTGTTTTGTGTTGCTGTTTTTAATCAAGTTGCTGGAATAAGGGAAATGAGGCTGTTTTCTCTTGTTAGCTGGAAGTAAGTTGATGAATTGAGCTGTCTATATGCAGCCAAATAAAAAAACTTCACTGAGCTTTGTGGTTACCCCCCTTTGTGGGGTGATATGAATGCAGGATGAAGAGCACATCACAGTGCTGTTGCAAGCTGCAATGCTGGCAGTGCCTGGAAGGGGTGGCCAAGCTCATTGAATGCTCCTTTCAGCTTAAGACAAACCTGGAGCACAGCCTTGGGAGCATCCTGCTTCCCTTTCTTGTCCAACACAGCCAAAATGTCTATGCTGTAGTGAGCTCTGGGGTGTAGCTTTTGTTTTTAAAGTCCTCTCTTGCATTAATTTGGATTCTTTGAAGAAAGTCTTATGCATCCAAAGTATCGCTATGTAAGTTGCTTTGTGGTTCTGCAGATCCTGCCCACGGTCCTGTTAATGACTATTATTTTTACCTCCAATATTTCATGAGGTGGCTTTTGGACTAGGTAATGTTTTCTTCTGAATGTCTCTACCATCTGTTTTCCACATCACTGTCGCTGATTTGATAGCATTGAAATTAATGAGGGAGTGAATTGTCAGGCAGTCACAGAAAATTAAATCAATCTCTGTGAAGCGTAGATTAAGGAGTGGTTTGTGGCCTGGGTTAGTTCTCTCACTGCTGAATGAACTCCTTGCTAATCAGCATCTGAATTTGCAGAGATTAATGAAAGATCAAAGAAGTTTTCAGTAATGAATGTAACTGTCACTTTAAAAGCGTGGATTTTTATCTCCAGCCTGCTTTAAGAAAAGTAAAGACCACCCTGGAGCACTCTTCTTTCTCCTTCAGGGCATAGATGGGCAAGGTGGACCTCGTGATGATGTCCAGCCTGGATTAAAATTTAAAAAGTCAGAAACTAAAACAATTGGTCTTCTGGGCTCTGGCCAGATAACTGAACCCTATGGATGTTCACGCTATGGCTGTTGTCCTATTGATGGTAGATGCAGCATGTGAGAGCAGCCAGAGGGTGCCCAGACAGAGACCAGCACTGCATAATACAATTTTGTAAGAAACAAGGAAAAAAACATGTTCCCTGGCTGTCTTAGGGTGTCTGTTGTGGCCCAATGCACCATGGCCATGTAGGATAACGACGGTGTCCTCACATAAGATGCATGAATGGCAATCGGTAACAGGGTCAGGATTTAACCAGAGGTTTGGAAGACTATTCTCAAATTATTGCTAACTGATAATTTTTTTAATATTGGATTATTGTACAAGGGTTTGGGTGGGAGGGAGTTGGCAGTATACCAAAGGCTGGCTGGAAAGAGCTGCTGCGATTGTGCATTTATGAACAGTTGTGCACTTCCTGAGAGCAATCTGTAGTTTATACAAGATAAGGGAAGAACAACACTTTCCCTTCAGCTGCTTGTGCAGGAACAACTCTGGTCTGTCAACAGTTGCTCAGTTCTTGTCATTAAAAACAAAGACTCTCTAATCTGCCACTATCTCCTGCTTTTCCCTTTCCTTGGCTGGAGTGTTGTGCCTCGTGCTGGGGTGCAGGTTTGTGTGATGACCAAATCCTACCTTCAGCTGAAGGGATGGGGCTGCTCAGGAGCAATTCTTATGAATTTTCTTGTGCAATTTCCTCTCTCTTGCAAAATACATTATAAACACGTTGGATGGTAATGGGGGAGGTGGGTCAAGCATGCTGTGCTGGTCATCCAAAGGTCCTCATCAGGTAAAAATGCAGTTTGAATGTTGAGGATTGTTACTCTGACAAAAGAGCTGCTGATAGCAGAGGCTTGAACTCCCAAAGTTCCCTGGTCATGTCTCCATGCACAAATATCTGCTGACCTGTGGTTTTGCACTCATCGGTGCAAAAGCGTCTACTCCAGTGTCTGCTGGCCAGTGGTTTTGCAGGCTTATCAGCTGTGTTACAAAGATCTCTGTGTCCAGATGGTTGTTTCCTTTTATCTCTAAGCATTTTTATTGAAAGCAACTGTTCTTTAAAGATTCCCTAGGGTACCAAAAAAAAAGTAGAAAAAGTAACTAAAAGGAGCACCAGGAATAATCAGGCAGCACTTTTCGATAACTTGTCTGCATGCTCAGTGTCTATTCTGTGTCATATGCCAACTGTGGGAAGCAAGTCCCTGCTGGCACTTCGCTGAGAATGACCTCTCTTGACAAGGTTGGTGGGTTTTTGGTTGTGCAGATGGTAGGGAAGGTGCAGGTACCTTGCATCATCTTGGCTGGAAAGCAGAATCTCTCCAGAAGAGTGTCTTGCTCTCTTGCTAAACGGAGCTTGGAGGGCAGAGTCCCTGGGGGCTGTGTGCAGCCTTCCTAAACCAATATTGCACAGTGGTTGTGAAGGGAACTGGTTTTGTTTCACAACTCCTTTCCATCTTTCCTCTCCCTGCTCTCTTCATGAAGCATTATCTCCTGACATGATGCCATTAACTCTCTAATTAGCCCTAGGGGTGTTCTGGGGGAGATGCCGAGGCTATAGGAACTCAAATAAGCAGCGTGTGCAGATGTTTACCCAGGGTCAGAGGGCAGGGCTGTTGTGACAGGCAATTGTCTTGGGGAGGGTGCGCTCCCTGGGGAAGGAGAAGCTGGCCTGCACCGAGGGCAGAGCCAGGAGTTGGGCTTTCCTCCCATCCGTGGTGGGCCCATCTCTTTACCCTACGTTTTTAAAATGGGAGGGGGGTGGGGGTGGGGAATGCAATGTGAAGTTCTTGGAAGAAGGGGTTGATCCTCAGCGCTAAGCGCTTTCAGCCAGTACATATTTCTAGCTTGAAGGCTCGTACACTTGGGAGCTTTCCAGAGGAAGTTCTGGGCATCAGACCTGTCCTGGGTCAGTGGTGAGGAATCCAGGAGGGCATTGAATTTTTGCTTGTGAGCACAGCAGAGAAGTTAACCTTATGAGAGCCAGGAGCGCCTGACCCTCTCTCTCACATGGAGGAGCTGCACCTTCCATGCCCAAAGTGCATGGATGTGCACAAAGGTGTATTCAGTCAACAGTGGGCAGGATACTGCCTTTCAGCAGCATCTTTTTTTTTTCTCACTTGTTTTGTCCTGCCATAGATATTTTTTTTTTTAAAGGGGAAAGTCCTTGTTTCAGTATGTGCTGGGTTCTTTATCCCCATCTTCCTTGTGGTTTGAGCAGCTCTGCATGCATTTTCAAGAAGGGAGGGTGACACTTACATTTTTTTTTTTGAAAGTGTTTTCTTTTTGCTCTTTAACCTGGCTGCCTGCTGTTGCAGTCTATCACATCTGTCCCTGCAAAACCTTCACTGGAAAAACTCCCAAAATCAACTGGCAGAGGCTCGTTTTCTGAGCATTCAGGAGTTAGTCAGATGTGTTTTTAAAAAAAAAAAAAAAAAAAAAAAAACCAAAAAAACAAAAACAACACAAAACACACCCCCAACCCCCCCCCACTATATTTACCCTCCTCTTTGTTATCTCAGTCCCAGTTTGTAAACGTTTCTGAGCTGAGACAAAACACACCACCAACCCCCCCCCACTATATTTACCCTCCTCTTTGTTATCTCAGTCCCAGTTTGTAAACGTTTCTGAGCTGAGTGAATGTCACTGTCTGTGGTGACACGGTTGATCCAGGTGTTATTTTTGTAAGAGTGAGGAGGTCTGAGCAGACTTTTTTCCTTTGATTTGCAGGAAATTCTGCATGACCCGCCTAATGTGCGTGCGCACACACACCGCCCCCACCCACTACAACAAACTACACAATCTCCAATTAACACTGCACTTGTGTCAATGATGTTTTTAATCATTGTGATTTAGTGCACTCACCTTGTGTCCAGAAAGGGTTATTGAGAACTTGAGAATGGTACCACTGAGAGAGGCTGAGGTGAACCGTATAATAGCAAAGGGAAAGTGCATTCAAACAAAGAACCTGATTCAGCACTTTGACTTGGCTGGTGCCTCATTTTGGAAACTTAGGGGTCTTGTTTGCTTGTTATTTTGTTCTTCGCCATACCAGCAGCAGCCACAAAGCATTGCCAGAAGCTTTCTAGAATATCTGAGTCAGGCCTGGGAAGGCTGCAGCTGAAACTTTCAACTCTAACCAACTGTTGTTATTTTTAGTTTCCTACAGTATTGGAGGTAAAATCTTTTAAAGAAACTTCCTTTCCTGACTCTGGGCTGCTTTGCTGACTTTTTTTTTTCCTGGTTCAATCCACCTAAGTATCTGAAGTTTGAAATGCCACCCTTTGTGTTGATTTCTTTATTTTCTAGTTCTTACCCGGTTTGGGGTTGGGGAGAGCTTGTTGGAGTAGAAGACTAGAGTTAAACCTTGTTCATCTGACCTCAGTATGAAGTAATTCTTTGTAATGTGTGCAAGGAGGGCTTTTGCCTGAATCTGTTTGCTGATTCTGACTAAGCTAATTGGTATGGTAAGGTACAGTCTCCATCTACAAAGATTGTCTTGTCATTACTTTCAACCATCACAGCTGCAACAGGACTGATGTTGATGTTTCCCTTGGAGACCTGTCCAGAAGACTCAGATAAGTGATATATCTATCACTGTCCCATTGCTGAGAAGTGAGTGTGCAGTTTGAGGGGGATGTCTCTTTGGATTTGTGACTCAGCTGTTTAAACCTGCGATTTCAGGGAGTTGATTTTCCCTCTGAGAGCATCTAAGAGACACTGCCTCCCGCACTGCTAGTAGTTTGTTGGAGACTTATCTATGTGAAATTTTTGCACCTGAAAAAGGAGAGAATCAAATGAGACTCCAGGAGCTTTTCTTTCTCGTGGTAAGGTAGAAAGGAGAGTTATCCAAACTTTACTCTTCTCTTGCACCGTCTGTGCCAGTATGAATATTCAGGACACAACACCAGCCTGTAGGATGGGGG
The DNA here is from genome assembly GCF_000710305.1 of Buceros rhinoceros silvestris. NCBI lineage: Eukaryota > Metazoa > Chordata > Aves > Bucerotiformes > Bucerotidae > Buceros > Buceros rhinoceros. The sequence continues at coordinate 48,302 of NW_010397137.1, forward strand.
CAAGAATCTTGTGATGGGGGAGCATTTAGGTCAAACAAAGTTTGGAGCTCTGGAGTGATAAGAGGAGTACAGTTGTACCTGGGCTGCAGCAGCATTGGTGGGCACAGTGTCTGATACAAGCTCTGTAACCTCCTGCCACCCCTGTCAGGGTGGTGGTGACCTCCTTTTGTGTTACTTGTGGATGACTGACTTGCAGAATGCCACTAGTCCAGCATCCACTTCAAGGTGACCGCACAGGCTAATGCCTCTGAAACACTGAACCAGGTCAGGGCCTTGTGTGCAGAAGGCAGGGATTTGTGCTGACATGTCAATTTATTCATGCTATATATGCTTCTCCTCATATTTGACATGCAGATCTCTTTGGATAAACTTCCACATATCTCTATGTAGTGCATCTGGGTGTTGCTTCACCCACAACCACCTCCAGCCACCTGTGGGACGAAAGATAGCAGATACTTAACACAGCAGTGCTGCATTAATGATTTGGAAACAGAGGATCTTCTGAGTTTTCATAACATAGCTAGTAAAAGAAGTTTTTTCAACAACTTGCTGAGGTTGGGAGATCTATGTGTGTACTTTTCTTCTTTCCTCCCCCTCCATAGCTTTTGAGCTCATGGGTCAGTATCAAAAAGCTTAACAGCATTCAGGGGTCAAAATGGTCCTCTGAGCATAGCATAACTTCTCCTTACTATTAGAAAACAGAAAATCCACAGGTGACTTCTAGCTTGATATCCAGCTCCATGCAAGCTCTGCAGTCATACTGTAAAGAGACACATTTGGTTAACGATGCTGTGGCAGCTCACTCTAAACCTTGCCTGCATCACCAGGATAGCGCTTGTGTGGCTTTTTGGCATGTACCAATCTTGAGTGAGAGCAGATAAGCGCATCAGACATAGCCCTGGTGTTAGGCAATGCTGGGGAAGATGGAGAGGAGGGGAAGGGGCTGTGCAGTAGTCTGTCATTGTTCCTGTGATGTAGGAAACCTGCTGTGTGCTCAGCAGGCTCTTGCAGGTAGTTCAGGAGCACTGAAGGTGTGTGTGGCCCCAAGCTGAGCTGGGATGTTGCTGTTGGTTGTATGTAGGGCCCTCCCTTGGCTGGGGAGGGCTCAGTGCTCCTCTCTGCAGCCCGTTCTTGGAAGCATCTCCCTGCATTTTGCTTAGCGAGGAGAAATTGGCGAAGTGCACTGGAAGTGTTTGCAACCCTTGCCTTTGTGCCCAGCAGTCCTCCGCTGAGCTGTGCTTACAGGATTAGAGCTAAACGAGACATCTACCCTGCTTCTAATGTCAAGGAGCTGTTGCGCAGGGTAGGGAGAGCGCTGCAATCCTCTACTCTGTGTTTGGTCTTGTGTTGCTTCCTGTCTGAAGATGGTTTTACCCCATTTTATCACTGGCAGTCTTGTGAATGTGCTGCCTGTCTCCAGCCTGCAGAGAGGCTGGTGTGAGCTTGTAACGTCGCCTAACTTGCCGTTTGGAAGGAGGTTAGTGGTGGCCTCTGTGTGCTGGAGAAGGCAACCTAGAGAGCCGTTAGCACTCCAGCAGCACAGCCTGCTTACTTTCATCTCCCTGTGAATCTGGAGTCCCCTCCCCGTGTGCCCAGAGGAGCTGGGGTTAAATGATGCCCAAAGGCAAGGGAGTCAGCGTGGAGGGGAGCAGCAGCAGCTCCTGGGCAGAAGCTCGGCTGCACAGAGATGTTGAGGCCGCAGCTGGATTTCAGCCCTGCTGGGGACCCCTTTCCCCACCCCCTGCAAAGCACCTGCGGGTGGGTTCATTCGCTGCGTGCGCTCACAGTTTGTGTGGAAACTCAGAAATTAGGCACTGGTCTGCTTGATGACAGGTCCTCAAATAAAAGTCTGAAGCGCTGTCATTAGACTGGGAAGGTAGGCAGCCGTGCTCTGATCTGGATGTTTGGTTTCCTCTCTTCCCCACCCCTTTAAAAAGGTGTCTTGTTTCCCCCTGCTCAATGGCGCTTACCTGGCTCTTCGGGAGCAGGCGAGATGAGCTGCCTTTGTTCTTCCTGTGCATCCTGCTTAGTCGGCAGGACGGTGGTGGACCCCTTCCAGTGGGGTGTTTCAGAGCAGCTTGGTGTGAGCCAGCTCCACTGGGAGGGCAGCTGGTGCATCCCAGACTGTGCACCGCCAGCACGCACTGACACTGTGACAGGACAAGGGATTTTGTCTGCTAGTTCAGAGTAAAATCTCAGTGGGGCTGTTCTGATTTGTTTGTCAGCTCACCCTGTTTTCCCACAGATTGAGACTGCTAAGTGCTTTTCCTATCTTTCTTTTCAAAATGTTTAGTTTGATGTGGGCACAGTGTCTAGGTGGTTAGTGTTTTTTTTTTTTTTTTTTTTTTTTTTTTTTTTTTTTAACTAAGCAGTACCTAACAACTTCTCCCATATATTAATTCAAAATCATGAGTCTCTTTGGACAAGCTGCTTTTTAATTTTTCTAACATTTCTTGTTTTAAACAAGATTATTTTAAAGCTTATTACCACGGCATGAGTTAGTAGCTGTTGCAAAGCAGGAAAAGGAGTGATGTCCTGCGAACACGGGACCTGTTGGCTGAGAGCTTGGGTGAGAGCAAACAGATGACGGAGAATGCAGCTGGATTGTGGTGCATGAAATGGTGATTTCTTCTTGGGAAGCTCTTTGTGGGCTTTGTCCTAAACCTGCATACTGCAGTGGCCAGACACTCAGCTATGCTACTGCTCTGCCAGTCTTGAGCCTTTCCCAAACATTTTGGGCTTTGGTACCAGCAAAGCTTGAGCCTGAAAAAAAACCCTGAAGTCTTCTCAGAAAATAAATAAATGGGAAAATGGGAGAAGCTTCTTGGAGCAGTTCCTTTGGAGCAACTCCATGGCTGTCTTTCGAGTTCCTAAACTTGTAGAAAAATGACAGGGGAAAGTTACAGTTTCCTTTCTTCTCTCTTTCTCTCCTTTTTTTTTCTATTTCCCCCCCTGCTTCCCTTCTCTTTTTAGAGATTGGTGATAAGGAATTCTAACTACTTAATGAGCTGGGAGAGGCCTCTCTCCATTGGAGTGGAGGACTCCAGGTGGCACTTTGACAGATTGGACAGGTAAGGCAGGCGAGCCCCACCTCCTTCTCCTTGCCTATAGTTAGGTATATAAAGGAAACTTCAATTATGCAGAGAGACACACTCCGAGTCCTGTTATCTTCCAAGTAGCATCACATATTTTTAGGGTCTTCTAGGGGGTGGGAGGTGTTTGTCAAAATCCTGGAGCCAGAAGAAAGAACAGCAGCATTGATCAATTTGACTGCTAACATGTTGTACCTGGAAAACAATGCCCAGTCCCAGTATAGCGAGGTAAGGATTCGAGGTTTGAGCTATGATATCTTTAATACATTCTTATTTTTAGTGACCGCGTGTGATTTCTTCACCCCTGTAGTCCTGAAGTTAGGTGTGGAATATACACTTGTTTTTCGAAGCTTGCACTTTACAATGGGAAGCGAAGTTTGCTGGGCTAAATATCTGAGTGAGCTTTGAGTTCTTACGTTTTGGGGCAGCAAATTTGTTTTGGTAACCTTGATCAGCCAGATGTGATTTTTCTTTCACGGAAGAAGCAAGGTAAAGTAGTCATTTACTGTGGGCAATGCATACAGACTGCGTTCCTGTAGCAGTCCGAACAGTATCTGTGGTGACTGCGTTAGAACTCATTTACTACTCTTTTATTGCTGAAATTGCTGCTCATTGTTAGAAGTGGATGGTATCTAGCAAATAACCAAAAATGTGTTATAAACCCCTTCTTAGGTTACTTTTCTAAGTAAAATAATATACAAAAAAAGGTCCTCAACTGCAAATGTTGCATTAGCGTCCACACCAATAACTCTTTTACTCAGTGCTCTTAATACTCTGCCTCAAGACTTGCAGCAGCAGCGAGATATTTTTGTTTGAAGTGTTTGTCTAAACATTATATGAGGATGAACGTGTGTACATTGGATGCATTTTGCTTTCCAGAGCTCTGTGCACTGCATGGGTGTGAGTGGAATGCAAACTTCAGATGTAGCTTTGATTTTTTTTTTTTTTTTTTTTATTTAATTGCTTTTAACAAACTGGGTCGATGCTTTGTAAGGTGGCAGTGGAGAGAATTGCCACACGCTGTGCAAATCTTTTGAGGAAGTTACCTGGGGTTGAGGGGGATCTAACGACAATATTGGTTTACATTCCAGTGGAGACAGCAGCTGTGTTGACACTCGTCGGAATGGCAATGCAGCCAAAGCTCCTCTGTGTGTGTGTATATGTGTGTGCGGGTGTGTATTCCTGGTGAAAATGCTTCAAGTGGAGGGCACGGGGTAGGAGACTTGAGACAGACAGAAGCTCAGCCACTTGGAAAAGAAAACAAAGTAGGAGTCGCAAGGCTGAGAACACAGCTAGGAGATGTGATTGCTGGCGAGGAAAAGCCTGTGAAAAGTACACTTAGGGCTTGCATGCCTGGGATGGCAGGTTTGCGACTTGGGGAGAGCGAGCGGTAAACTGAAACCGGCACACTTCCCTCATCCCCCTTCTGCAGGGAGCGCACACACCCAGCGTGCGTGTGGCTTCTAGCTGCTGCTGCTACACAGAAGACCAGAATTGGTGATTTTCGCCCCCCCCCCC
>NW_010397137.1:52942-60746 GCF_000710305.1 Buceros rhinoceros silvestris
CCCCCCCAGGTTAATTATAAACTCTTAAATGTGGAGAGAGCACTTCTTGGAGTGTTTGCTTGGCGTTATTTGTCTGCCGCTATCTGATCAACTTTCACTGAATAGCAGCAGTGGGGCTGTGGAGTCCCTATGGTTGACTTGCTGGGCTCATCTGTCAGAAGCAATGCACTCAGGAGTGTTCTCGCTCCGCTTAAATGCTGCTCGTCACTGCTGCTGTCAGGGGAGGGTTTTTTAAAAAAAATAAGACCTAAAGCATTTCAATTTTAGGTTTTTTCCTCACCCCCACTTTCCCCTCCTTGGATCTGAACATGGCGCACCGACATTTTTCATCCAGCGAAGCGTTGTATGCTGTGGAAGGAAAACCTGATTAGCATTGAGTTGGCTTTATTTCTGAGGAAGGGCAGCCTTTCTAATGACTCGTCTCAAGAGAGGGAGACTCGTTAATGCTCAATTAAAATATATTAGTGATGATGAACCTTGCCTGTCTTAAGCTTGAAAACACGGTGTAGGTTTTGGTGTGGTTTCCCTAAAAAAGAAAAAATAATAAATAAATAAATGAAAGCTCTTGGTGTGGAAATAGAAGTAGCAATTTATTGCAATTGGTGTTTGCGGGAGTTTAGATTTTAGACCTTTTGCTGGACTGGTCAGAAGGCAGCCATACCAACTCACAAAAAACTTGAAATAGGCTATAATTTAGGTTAAAACAGATAAAAGAACATATTTAAGGCAGGGAAAGGAATTTTTTTTCCTCACTGAAACAATTTTAAAATGGATAGCAAGGAGTTGTCCTGTCCCCCCACCCCCCGTCAAGCCAATTTCTCAGGGTGTTTTGTCTGGCTGCCCCAAGATGCTTGCTTCCCACTTGCAGATGCTGAGCTCTGCTCTTTGCACCCGCCGGCAGTGCGGCATATTCCACCCTGTAGTCTGGGAACTTGCCCTTGCGCAAGTCCCAGCATGGGCTGCGTGGTCAGGGCAGTGAGCTCACATCATCACCAGGGCCCTACAGTGCCCATGCCTGCAAACGCAGGTTCAAAAGCTGCAGTGAGATGAGTGCCTCCCAAATGGGCAAAATCTGGCTGAGAAGAGCTGAGAGAGGGGAGAAGGGTGTTAAAGTGAATCACAGCCCTGAAAGACTGGAGGTGGAACCTGCCCCAACCACTTTTCTAGCTTAATCTAACCCAGCATTAGATCTGAGTTGACTATAACAACGATTAAGCTCTTTGTTGGCAGAGCACTGGACTTGATGACCCCAGAGATCAGTTCCTGAGAATGTTATGGTGTTTATGAGTAGGAGATGTGAAAAGGAGAGAGAGATGCCAGGGCGGTTATAAAGGAGTGATGAGGCACTGATGAGCAGGAAGCCTTTGGATATCATGGTGTCTTCCTACCTCATCTCCACATCTGGAATTTTAGGTGTCGTACTCAAATGTTTGCAGCGGAGCATGCACAGAACTGGGTGTGAAGAGGGTATCTGCAAGTTTGTCTAGTCTTGTCCAAGTTTCCTGGGTGCTGGGAGGAGAGGATGAGAGTGAGAGACATTCCCTTTGGGAACTCTGGATTATTCTGCAGTTTGGCTGAGATGATGATGATGATGTAGATTTTGGAGTGTTTGCTGAAATCAAATTAAAGCATTGCCAAAAGAATAAACACATCTTGTTCAAACACTGATAAGAAATACCTGCCGTGACTTCTGATTATATCCTTCAGCCTTCCCAAAGATCTTCCTGTTCTTTGTGGGAGAGAAGCAAATTAAAGAATCTCTTTCCGTTAAGATTTTTATCATAGCTTTGGGAGGAGAGTGGGGGAAACAAGTTTTATACCAAAACACCCCATGTTTGGCTTTACGGCTTTTTTCAGCTTTCCTTTACATTGGAAATTAAGAAAAACTATATAGATTGCTGCAAATATCTTTGAGAATTAGGCTAGTCTCTTCAGAGGGTGCATTTTGGGTTTTGTTTTTGTTTTCCCTCTTAGCTTTTTTTAATAATTCAGATATGTGTGTTTTGAGCTGTAGTGTCCTGGATGTGAGTCCTTCCTCTTTGCAGGAGCAGACATGCGGGTCTCTGGGGTGGCCTGGGAAGATGTCCTGAGGGAGCTGGACCTTCTCAGCAAGTTGAATGTTTCTTGCATCTGTTGGGACATTGGTTCAGCAAACATTATTTTAAGGTTAAGGAATCTGAATTGATCTGTAGCTCATTTTTGAGCATCAGCTTCATTGGTGTGTAGTAAGAGTGTAATTTGGATTTGTCATCCTTGCTGTCATCCAGGATTTTGCTGCAAACCACCAAAGAGAACAGAGCCATGGCCCCTCGATGCTGCTTTCCTTTTCTGGTTTTGCCACACGGCAGTGGTCACCCCAACTGCATTTGGCAAAGGCTCTTCCCTTCCTGTCACCCCTTGTCTGTGGCCCTTGGTCAAACCCAGGGCAAAGGAAGCAGTCTCTGGGGGGTGCTGCCTAGTTGCTGCCCACGAAAGCAGCCTACCTGCACCCTTTCTCCAGTCTGGAGGTACCAAGGAGAAAGGCTCATCTGTGCGATATCCTCTGTAGCTCACATCTCACCCTTGTCCAAGATGAAAGCGCTTGCACAGGTGCTATATGAAGCCTAATTTCTCAAGGACGGGTTTGGCTAAACCTGACCCTTTTTTCTATGTGTGACGATGTCTTTGGGATCTGCTGGCTCCGAGGAGGCAAACAGCTCCCCTGATCTCCTGGAAGAAACATCTCCCTGAGTTGTGCAAGGTTCTGGTATGAGCACTGTGCCTTTCAGTGGCTTCTGTTTATTGAAAAGATATCAACACCCCACATGTTTGGGCACAGTCTCTTATTGAGAGCAAAAAATAGGTAGTTACTTTAGTGTTCGTGTTCCTTGATGGCGTCCAGCTGCAATTCTTGTGCACTTCTTGTGTATCCATCCTTCGTTTTTGCTGTAATTGCACTTAAGGAACTGAAGTTTTTTGTTATGCAACATCTTCCGTGCAGGCTTGAGGCACATGTCTTATCCTTGGGCTGCGAAGGTGTTCTGCAAGGATGTAGAAGCTCTGTATAAGCAGGTACCTTTTCTTCTGAGAGCTTTTAAAACTGCAGTCCAGCAGCAAAGTTTTAACCTGAGATGGAAAAAACTAAGGTTAGATATGCCTGTATCGTATGTTTGCCCTGCTTGAGTCTGCCAACAAAGAGGTTGAAGTAGTCTGGAGTGACAGGCAGTGGGAAGCTGAGACCTGCCTCTTGCCACGTGCTCCCATATCTCTCCCAGCTGAAACACTGGGACCACTCTGGGAGAGAAATGCAGGGAAGGGCAAGAGTTGAGTGTATTTCCAACAATGGTCCAACCACTTACTGGAGCAGGTTTGTCATGCCACGGGAGGTCTTCTATTGTTTCATAATTGGGTCCCAAAAACTTTTAGTCATATCAGTCTGGATAGTAGAGGTTGTATGACCCCCATGTTGAGCAGTGGATCGGGGATGTTACGTGTAGAAATCCTCTCCTCGCTTTCAGTGAAGTGGACCTCAGCAGTGAAAGGCTGTAGGTGTAGCCCAAAAATTAGTGATTGTAATTGCATGTCAGTGGAAAGAATCAATGGGTCCTTTAATAGACAAAAATGAAACCTGATGATGTTCTGTCCATCTGCAGAGCTTTACCTTCGCAGCACATACCTTCTCAGGGTAGTTTGGCTGTGTGTAAAGTGTCGTTACTGCTCAGTAGCACACATTGCAGTTGGCACAGTAATGCAATTACAGTAGCCATCAGATTGGAAACTGCCTCTCCACTTTATAATTTTCTGTGCTCAAAACAAGGGTTAAGAGGTGATATGAAATTAGGGATAGGGAATCTTCTCAGTTGCTTACGCATTTTTAGTTTGCTTGATTAGGTAAGAAAATAACATTAGAAATTTTCTAGAATGAAAAGGTTTTCACTGAGAGATGCAAAGTAACTGCCATTGCAGTGGAGTTAGGACATTTTATATCCTGAACCAGTGGCTGTAACTGATGATCCATTTTTGTTTGCTGTAAGTTGGCCTGAGTTGAGACAGGATGAAATTATCCATTTACTTTCTGTTCAGGATTATTCCTTGGGAAATACAAGAACTGCAGTTTTGACTGGTTAGTTTTATCAGTCCGATGGTTTGAATCTTCCCCAATGTTACCGACACCTGAATTCTCTGATTTCTTCCAACACAAGTCCAGTTATGTTATTGCCTAACTCCCTCGAGCTGTTTTTCTTTTTATTTTGTCTTTCTAAATAACAAATTTAAGTCAAGTGAAGTTGCTTTTCTACCTGTGTCTGAGCACAGAGAGACAACAGAAGGAAGCTTTATCTGACTTGCGCGTGTTTCAACCCAGCTGGCGGCAATCGTTTGTGTTGCGTCTTCTAAGTTATGCCTAATGGAAGGGTTTATTTCCAGTTGCGGCTGCTTTCTATGAGACAGGAACTTCACTAGACCTTGAAGAAGACATGGCATCCGCAACAGGAAAGCTGTGGATGTGGGATGTGAGAGGGTGTAAACCATGTGCTTTGCACTTTCTTCTTGAAGACATTGGCTATAACTAGTGGAGAAACTACTTATTTCATTATTGTGAAGGATGGAATAAAAGCGGGTGTTGCCTGGCTCAAGGCAAATTTTAAATTCTATTTACAAAATGTTCCCATTGAAAAAAAAATCTGGAAACGCTTCAGAAAGGAGCTCTTGCACTGGATGGATTTGCACTAGACACTGTTAAGCCCTGTTATTTTTCTGGCACTGCCTCCAACGCCTCTTGAGAATGTGCAGAGTAGGCAATAAAATGAATGCAACTCTTTTAAAGTGAGGTTGCAAAAATCATTAGAAATGAGAGGAGCTTCTCTTAGACCGACAGCCACACTCCATTCCACCGTCTCCAGCAAAGACGTATGCTCAAGCACTTCATGCCACTTCACCCGGATTAGTGTCAAGTCACTTTTAGTATCAAGTGGAATTAAAAACAACATAATTTCTCTCCAAGTGTGAGGTTCAACTTTTTTCACTTGCCCATGTTTTCTAGATTCTCTGCTGTCTCAGAGCCGTGATCACCTTGTGGTCCCTTGACAACTAACCAAGGCCATGATCTTTAGAGTGATATGTGAGCTCGGCTATAGTTAGGAATGTGGCTGGATCTCTCCAATTAAATAAATTTGCTCTTCTTCAAAAAACTTCCTGTTCCGAAATAGTATTAAATGACTTCTGAGAAATCCTCTGGTGTTGAGATTCCCAAATGGAGCTTCCCATTAGAGTTTTGCTGGGCTGGGAGAAGATGCTGTAACTGTCAGAGGGATTAAAGAGCTGCTTTCCAGCAGGGGCAAACCATGGGACAAAGCCTTAGTGCAGAGCAAACAAGTTTTCAGGCTGTGATTTGGCTTCAAGCTACTGAGAAGGAAGTGCAGTGAAATGCAGTGGTAAACTTATTTCTTATAAATAGACTGGCTCTTGGGTCAGAGTCCCAACTCCTATTCTGAAGAGGAGTGTATGAGAAACTTTCTAGGTTTAGCTTAGCTGCTTGCAGTTACCTTGAGGAAGAAGCAAATAGAGCAGGATGAGATTTGAGATGACTGGTGTTTTATTTCTGTAAGGCCTCTAATAAAGAGCAAAATCTGTAAGAAATGACTGTTTGACATCTCAGATAAGACACGTGAAAGATTTAGTTCCTGGTGTTGCCAAAGTAAATTTTGGAAACTTGATTCTAAACCTGATTATGTTTAAAATTGCTGACCGTTGTTACGACCTCCATGCACAAGCCAGCAACAAAACCATGGGGATACATCTTTTTTTTGTTGGGTGTTTCTTTAATTTGTGCTAGGTTTGGGTGATTTGGGAGTTGATCCAAGAGTGCTCAATGGTATCTTACATTTTTGCAGATCACCTGCCACTGCTGTTTCACCTGGCGTCTTAATGGTACAACTAAAGGAGTGGTGTTTTAACCAGGATGTGTGTGTGTTAGTATCTAGAACAGATGCTCAACATGTGATGTATTTCTGGGCTTGTGCTCAGTCGTCCGCTCTTCTTGGAAGTGGACCCAGGTGGCAAGGCTGAGCATGCTCAAAAATTAAAGCATTGATTGGAGCCCAGCAGCCTCTTGGGATTGATTCCAGAGTTGGATCCGGATTAAACTTGCCCCTGAGGACTTTGGGAAGTGGTGTACAAGGGGACCTGGTGAAATTTGAGATGAGTCCAACTTCCTCAAGATGGCAAAATGATGAATGTTTTTACCAAGGGCAAGAGAGTAGGAGGAAACGCCCAGTTTAGGGAGGGAAGGGGAAATATTTTATGGTGGGGTAGTGTCTGGGAATGAAAGGGATGGATTGTGTCTCGGAGATATGAATCTTTCAGTTTTAATCCACATCTAGGAAGTAAATACAAAGAATCTTGCCGACTTCTGGGAACAGGGAGAGGGGAGGAGGTGCAGTGCTGGGCTTTTGGGCTGTGCTGCCGAGGCAGAAATCCCTGTGCCGCAGAGCTGCCGTCCAGTTGCGTCAGGGATCTGATGCACAGGGCTGGTGCACAATGCTTCGGGAGTAGAGGTGAACAATAGGAATAGGTGAACAATAGGAATAGGTGGATGCATGCTCTCAGCCTGTAGCTTTATAGGACTTAAACATGCTGCCAACAAAAGTATCAAGTCAGCAAGTGGATTTCTCTGCTGCATGGGAAATGACTTAAAGTATTTGATCATTTTGCCTTTTTTTTTTTTTGGTAATGTAATGATGTCTTCATACATAACAAAATATTTTTTTGGGGGGGTGATTGCTCAAAGAAAATGCAGAGTAAACCTGCAACAGTGAGAAATCACAGTAAAGGCTTGCAGAGGCTATTGAGGATGTCAGACACAACTTAGATTTGCAGAATCCAAATTTTACAGAGCAGTCAGTCAATTTTATTTGAATTATAGTATGAGAATTGACTCACTCAGGAGTGCTGGTAGTGACTGACTAGAACTGAAGAGATGAATGAATTTCCTTCCACCATCTTTTGCCAGCAGATAAGTGTGCAAGAAATACTTAAAAGAGAAACTGGAAGATGCAGTGGCTAGGTGTGATTAATATTTTGCAAACAGGAAACTCCTATTTGAATATTAAGGTGGGAAAGATATCGAGACAAGTCTTTGTCAGTCCACTGTGACTAGAAACTCCTTGCAGTCACGTTACCTAACTTGCTTATTGCAAGAAGCAACCACTAAAGTGATGGAAGGTTTGTCTGGGCAGAAAATATTCCTGTCTTAAAGTGAGTGTCTCCGTATTTAACAATGACTCTATCAGCTTCTCAGTTTGGATAGTGAAAAATCTGTCCAACTGAGTATCTCAGAAGTAGATCTCCAAAGCTGTGCCTTGCATAAGTGACCACGGTTCCATGTGTCTTCATGTTTGCTGAAACCAGCAGTATTGGACAGGAAGGAAAGTACTGAAAAGTGAGTTTAGTTGTGGTTTTAGACATTGGAGTACCCATGCCGGAGAGCCCTGTGAAAACCCTGGATGTGCAGAATATGTGATAATGGGATTTAAGTGGTTGGGGAAAAATATTCTTGATGGTTGTAAGGCTGATGGATTGAAGTCACCATGGAAGAAGCACTGCCTTTGCATGCACTTTGTGTATGTGTATACACACACATCCCACTCTGAGACCAGCTTTTGGGTCTGGTGTACGGACAGACTGGCATCTTTAGATAATGCCGTGGAAAACTTCTGCTCATCTCTTCGGAGCAAGTTGCAGCAGTGATGTGAAGCTGTTTGATGTGTACTGCAGACAGAGGGTGGTTAGGTTGGTCTCCTGGCTTTGTGTGTGCTGCTCTGCTGAA
>NW_010397137.1:60959-62763 GCF_000710305.1 Buceros rhinoceros silvestris
CTGGTGTGGGTCAGGAGCAGTTTTAATACACAAAATAAAATGTTGGAAGGCAAAGCCCTGACTACTTTTTTCTCTGCAGTTGGGGCATAATCAGAATTTGTCAGCCTGTCCTCTTGACTCTCCACTCAATCTTGAAAGGTGCTCAGCTTGCTGGTTAGTGTGTCAGGATTTTGAGAACACCAACCAGAAGTTTTCTCACCTGATCTGAACAGATGAAATAGCCAAATACAATAGAAAATCCAGTACATCTCCCTTTTGATCTATAGGGACTCTCGTGCTGCATTGTAACCCTTTTCCATTGCTTGCTTTAACTTGTTTTAATTTGCCCTTTGCCCTCCTATAACTCTTCTTACGAATTCTTATATTCTGTAGTTGCACCATGCTTCAAAGAGTAGGTGTGGGGGGTTTATGTGTGTGGCTTTTTTTATTTTCTTTTTGGTGTGTGTTTAACTGCTTGACTTATTTAACTTGCAGATGATCTGAATTTCTTGTTCTGACTAAAATGCTACCTAACTGGAGTACTTTCCCTTAGCGTCTGAAAGATGGTGTATTCCTATTTTATTGAGCATAATGATGAATTTCGGAGCTAACTTCAACTCCTGGTGCCATTCTGACCGTGATTATTCATTGTCCTTGTTCCCTATGGCCTTACTTTGGTGGTTACAGTGCCTGCAGCCTTTCACTGTGGATGACACGCAGGTTTCCTGTCCAGCCTAATGCTGCCCTCTCAACACAGTAAAATGCTGCATGTCTGAAATGACTGATAACCATCAATGGTTACCGTCCAGTAAAGAGCTCAAGAAACAAGGCAGCTTTAAACAACTTCTGGAGTATCCTCTCCAGATCCTGCTTCTCCTCCCCACTCTCACCCTTTTTGTTCAGATTTTTCTCTTGTATTTAAAGATTTATTTTTACTGGTTTTTAATCCAACCTTTCAACATTGCTGTGCAAACTCACCACACAGGATTTCCAGGTACCTGGCTGAGCCGTGATCCTACAGTTCTTCTCAACCACTGAAATCAGGCAAAAATGCCTTGCTGAAATCTTGCAGACTTTCTGTTTTTCCTGATGTAGGTCTTTGTCTTCAGTTATGTTTACAACTCTTGGGAGTGTGAAGGGGGTGCATTTCTAAATCGTCTGTACTTTATGGCTCTTCAGATCTTTGTTGATGTTGTGTTGTCCAGCTGGTAATAGGAGAACATAGGAAACTCTTTGCCTCTGTTTTAGTTTTGGGAAGCTGAGTGTTTGGGCTATTAATCAGTTTGCTTTAAGATCGTGGAGTTCTGATGTCTTAGGATTTCTTGCAACTCAGAGATGATATAGTATGATTTTCTTTCTTTTTCTCCTCTCTTTGTTTATATGTTTTCCAATTACATATCAAATAAACGGCTGTGCACAAGCTCAGAGTATAGAAATGATTGTCTGTGTGTAGGGGGTGGATCTTGGACTTTTTCCTGTTTTAAACAGTCTGAATTTTCAAAATAACTAAGCATAGCCTAGATACTCTAATGAAATCCCGCATGAAATGGTCTGACTTTCAGAAATGAAGCTGGTTTATATGCAAGGTAAACTCTTTTCAAGAGTTAGGTTTTTTCGTTGAAAGCCTAAAATGCAGCTCTAGGGAAGTAAGTGATAATATTTTTATATGGGTTGGAAAATACTTAGATATACTTACACAATGCAGGATGCCCAGACTTGATATTAGTGTGAAGCAGGATGCACTGTCATTCCGATAATCCTCGAATTAGACAAGGTCTTTTACGTGAACCTGTGGCAGGTGGTAGGAGTCAGGAATTACAGGCAT